>NC_045477.1:97642217-97945247 GCF_009650955.1 Corvus moneduloides
CACCTGGACACTGTCTCATCCACCAGCACCTCCAAGTCCTTCTCAGCATGGCTGCTCTTGAGGTGTTCATTCCCCAGCCCAGATCGATACCAGTGGTTGCCCTCACCCAGGTGCAGCAGTTTGCCTTTGGCCTTGTTAAACCACATGAGATTCCCAGGGTCCCATTCCTCAAGCTTGTCCAGGTCCCTCTGGATGGCATCTAGTCCTTCCAATGCGCCAACAGCACCACTCAGCTTGGTGTCATCTGCAAACTTGCAGGGGGTGCACTTGATCCCTTTGTCACTAGTGAAGATATTAAATAACATTGATCCCAATACAGACTCCTGAGGGACATTACTTGTCACTGATGTCCATCACAACTCTGAGCCTTTGACACCACCCTCTGTATATGACCATTCAACCAATTCCTCATCCACTGAACAGTCCCCCATCAATCCATCTCTCTCCAGTTTAGAGAGAAGGATGTTGTGGGGCACCATGTCAGAGGCTTTACAGAAGTCCAGATAAATGACATCTGTAACCATTCCCTTGTCACTTGTCGTGGCCACTCCATCATAGATGGCCACTAGGTTGGTCAGGCAGGACTTGCCCTTGGTGAAGTCATATTGGCTGTCCCTAAACACCTCCCTGTCCTCCATGTGCCTCAGCACAGCTTCCAGGAGGATCTGTTCCATGATGGGGAAGGGTGAGGGGAGGATAACAGGTCAGTAGTTCCCAGGGTGCTCCTTTCTACACTTTTTGAAGATGGATACAATGTCTTCCCTTTTCCAGTCACCTGGGACTTCACCCGACTGCCATGAATTTTCAAATCATGCAGCATGGCTTGGCAACATCAGCCAGTTCCCTCAGGACTCTGGGATGCATCTCATCAGGTCCCATACATTTGAATTCCTCCGGTGGGCACAAACCTGATCTTATCCTACAGTGTGAGGGACTTTGCTGCCCTGGTTCGCATCCTGCAGTTCATCTACTCGAGAGGCGTGGGAATAGAGGCTGCCAGTGAAGCCTGAGCACCTCAGCCTTCTCCTCATCCATTGTTACCAGTTTGCCAGGCCTGCTTATCAGCAGGGGTACACTTTCTTTGACTTCTCTTTTTTTGGCTGACATACCAGTAGAAGCCCTTCTTGCTGCTCTTTGCATCCCTTGCCAAGTTCAGCTCCAGTTTTACCTTGACCTTCCTCAACACAACCCTACAACTGGACTGCATCCCTATATTCTTCCCAGGATACCTGTCCTTGCTTCCCCTGTTCTCTTCAGGAAATTACACCAATCCAGAGATGGGTTTGTTCCAACTCTCCACCAGAAGGCATATAAGCAAGAAAAATAACAGTCCAAATCTCCAAGCACAAGGGACCTGACAGGCTTTTCCAAGTCTATCTGGAAAACACTAGGCCCAAGTAGGGGTGATATGTATCTCCCTGGGCAAATTTAATGCTTTTAAGATAAGATGCATGGTCAATCTTCATTTGTCCTGCAAGCATCAAAATCCAAGTGTTTCTAGTGTATCTGTTTCTAGCTGCTGAATAAATTGAGTAAAAGTATCACTCCAGACAATGGATATTAACAATGACATAAGTCTGCATTCTCTATATTACATTTGAAGGTGTCAGTTTTATAGACTTGAACAAAATAAAGTCTTTTATATTAAGAAGGCTTTTTAAATGGAGTTATCTGTTTAAAAAGAGGCAAAAAAAGACACATTATTTAGCTCCAGATCCCTCAGGAATCACCCATGAAGAATCAAGTACTCTCTCTGGCACTTACTACAATACTTTAACAGAAGAGAAGATTTCCAGATAAAACATTCTTCAAGTATTACAGCAAGGTGCAACTTCTCCCCAGTTTAAAGAGAGCAATTTTGTTTTATTTTAGCCAACATATTGCCATTTCCTCAGTTCTCCCTTTGCCTATTTCCAGACTTTGAAGCCTTGCAGTGTTTGTCAGACAATGGGTAATGGAGTTAAAAGCAAATTGCTCATCTCTTTCTATAGCTGCTGAACTGGACAGGTTCACTGCACACATCATTCCTGTCACACAGAAAGTGGCAAACACTCCAGCTGTACTAATGCACATTCTGCTAGTAAACAATGTATGTAGCAAGTAGGACATAGTTTTAAGCTGCTTCTGCCTCTACAACTGTCTGGCATGCCATGTGCAACAACTGGCACAAGTGTCCACATGCAGGTACCTAAGCAGCACAGAGGGTTTCATAAAAAAAGCACTTCATAGCAATTCAATTTTTTTTTTTTAATTCTGTGGGAGCAGGGGGAATTCTTTCAATTACCCTTACATCTGAGACATTAAATAGATTTTGCTTCTTAAAGCCACTTAGCAAAGTTAAAGTTATCCAGTCCAGAACTTTTTACCCCAAGAACTGGGGCAGAGATGGGGAAGTCTTCTCTGCAGGAAACAAGAATCCCAGAAACTTCCAGCAGTTTTTCTCCCAGCTCCTGTGCAAGGTGAACTGAAAAGCAGCTGGATCTGTGCTTCAGGAGTGAGCAAATTACTCAAGGAATATCTTTTTAATTTACTGCCTTTCCTTAAGGAATGGAAACTCCTGAAGATTAGCAGAAATAATTATATACAAACATGCAGTTAAAGACATGCACTTAATTTATGACCTTAATCCTTAATTATTTTCTGATCCACTGATCATCTTTATTTTAAGAGCAGTAATGTAAACTTAGTTCTCAAGCCAACACAGCAGGAACTCTGGGGGCAAAGAAGTTGGAGAAATACATACAAGAGAGATAGTCACTGTATATGTTTGTCACACTTCCATGGAGAGAGGCAGCTTGCACATTCATAAAACTACTTGACCAAGATTGCCTAGAAAAAGGAAAACATAAAAAGGAGAGGAAAAAAGAAACCCCAAACCATCTTTTTCTTTTGGTTTATGAGCTAATACAAGATGTTCCAAATAGTCAAAGCATCCCTCATGGATATATCTCCACTTAGATCACTGCAGTGACACTGCATCATTTTCTTACTATTTCAAAACATCCAAAGATAAACTCATACCCTCAGCCAGCATAAAACTAGGCTGATACGCCAAGAAAAAAGCCCAAGACTAAAATCTCCTTTTGACATTTACAGATCTGAGCAAGTGCTCCTGAACCTCAGTTTCATGTGCTAGAACCAATACTGCTTTTGAGTTTTTCTGTTTGCTTTAAACTAGATTGCTGATGTCAAAGTTGGTGAAATACCCAAGCAAAAGCAGGGGCAGAATTTGGATCAATTTGTCAGGACACAAAGGCACTGGTAGATTTCACCGCAGCCAGGACCTCTCTACCTGTGGGCCCAAAAGCTGTATTTAAGTAATAATATTCTTAATACCCTTAATTCTTAACTCCACATTACTCCTTAATTAAGGTTCAAGTGCTTCCTGAAACATTGCTTATGAAATTCAGACAAAAGAACAGTTTTTGAAATCAAGAGTGCTATTTCAATCACTTTGCACACACACTTCACTGAATTTACTTCAGTTGCCCATTCAAAATCCCCCTTTAATTTAAGAATAACATTGCAAAGGCAGTAGTTAATTATTATCTTCAAATGTAGCCAGATTACATAAGGCACACAGTTATCTCAGAAACTGAAATCCATGTTCTGCAGCCACTCCTCCAAGGCAGTTAAACCCACCTCCCAGGGTCCCATCACCCTGAATCCATGCACTGTTACTAGATCACTGTTGCTGCCAAATGATGCAACTTCTTCAGCCATTTCCCTGGTGAAGTGCATTATTTCTAGTCAGGTGTAACACAAACATTTAAATATAGCTCACTTCTAAGACTATTTGCCCGATATTTTCAGATTGTCCTGTGAATCACCTCCCTCAGCATTTAATCATTGCAGCATTTTACTGTGCTTTCATCATTGTTCCATTTAAGTCACTGAGAAATAAAATGTATTTGTGTGGAGAAAACTGCTCCTAATTTAGCATCTACTAAGATTTTGCACACTTATTTTCCATATACATGATGACACTTTATGCCAATGCCTTTAAAGAAAAACTGTTTCATATCTGGCCTGGATAGCAGGCTTAAACTTAGTAATTCACCAAGCTCAGTACGCCCACATCAAAAGAGGTAGTGGAGTCCAGATGACGACGTAAGAGCTCATCCATGTATCCTGCAGGTCTCTGCAGGAGAATTGGACTGAACTGAATACCAACATCTGTATAGTAGTATTTCTTTATTTTAGAATGGATTAAAATACACTGAATGGCATTTAAACCTGTCAATATTGCTCTGATGAGAACCTTATTTCAGGTACGTGTATCTGGTCTGCAGCATTCTTTCCAATTTTTATTCTTTGCAATGCTGGCCAGCCATTCTTCCCATTGCCCCCTGCAAGGGGAAAGTGCAAAATACATCAAGCACACATTATAGCCCAGGTTCCTCCGATCCAAGATCAGACATGAAACTGAGATGTCTAAGTTAAGAACCTACTTGACCCACATGATTTCAGCATTCCCTGGAGTAAGATATGTGCATCCTCTGAGGCTCATCAGCCCCTTACTTCAACTCCAGAGCGTCCAAGGCAACTGCAGACGAACCCAAGTTTGTATAATGAAAAGTCCCACTTTTGTATACATTACCAACAGAGTGCCACAAAGGATGAGTCACATAAAATCAATAAAACACTTTAGGATTTCAGTAAAGTCCAATAAATGACTCAAGTTCTGCCTGTGGAGATACTGTATTTCTACTCTTGCCCTTCTCCCAGTCCTTTCATATTTTGTTCAGAAAGATGAAGAGGAAAAATCAGCAACAAAGCCCCTTTCTCATCTCTCTCTAGGGCATGCAGAATACCCTCACATGTTTTAAGTCAAAATCAATTTAAAGACTAAATTTTTTCTCATTTGGAGCTGTACTGTGATCAACTTTTAACTTGAATACTAAGTAGTCCTTCAAGATAAAGGGTCTCATTTTTTATTTAAAAGCCTTTCACAAAGCATTAAAAGTCATCAACAAGCTTATGTAGAAAAGACTAATTCCAAAGAAAATGCAAGACTATTTAGTGAGAGCTAACCTGAGGCCTCTAAAAAGGAAAAAAAAATCAAATGTGTTTCATAAGAGAAATGCTTTCTTATTTATTCAACTTCTCATCCTATAGGTAGCCACTTCTTCTTTGAGGAATGCTTACAAGCTTAAATGAAGTCACTCGCCTGTCTTCTTTCCTTCTTTTGGGGCAGACAGACATAAGAAGTTTATCTTTTGTTAGTCCACTCAGAACTGTGCATTATATTTTAAGACCTCTAACAAAAAGAATAAAAAGATAAACCTAAGATGACAGAGGGTAGCCGAGTTCCCAAGACTTGAGCAACCTTCCCTACTGCCTGACAACAACCACTGCACACAGGTGCAGGAAGAGCTTCAAGTACTCAGCCAAATTCTCTTCTTTTTCAGAGCTACAGGGCCAGTGCACACCAAGCCATCCATGGACCATCAGAGCAGAGCAGGAGGACAAGGAAACAACAGCTCCATGCAGGAATGAAATGAGGTATGGACAAAGCCAGAAGCTCCTCCGTCTCCTCCACTGGCTGTAAGCATCCTCACCTGAGCTACATCTCATGTCCCTCAGAAACCTGCACCTTATACATGCCTAATTTCCCCTTTGCACCCACCGCAGGAAAAAAAAGGGGGCCTCAACTTTTATACAACATAGAATTTGAAAAGTGGCTTGTCATTCATTCTGTACAAACTTGATGTCCAATGCTGAGTGCAAGACTTCTGTATTTTCAGTGAATATAACCAAAGACAAGTCAGAGTTTGAGGAGTGTTAATGTAAATGTGAAAAATCTCCATATTACAGAATTCCAGTTGCCTAGGGATCATTATTACCAAAAGCATAATTTTCTTGGTCTTTAAAACTCCCACCAAACCACCTACATTCCTGAAAACTGAGCTCTTGGAATTAGACATCTCAACTTCTCCTTCTGCCTCCTCATACTGCTCCCACACACCAGCTTTCTTTCCCACTCATTTCTCTTTCCATCCATGAGATGTCAAATAAAATACTGGCCTTAACATGGTGTCCTCTGAAGCAGCATGGAGAGTGGCTTATACTGCTCTAGAACAGTTCACTGTATCTATTCAGATCACATTTCACATCCAGAGAATGACAAGCCAGGTTTCATTTTTAGATTAAGCCTGAAACACAATAGAAGCTGATAGTGCTATGCAGTACTCTGTGGAGAATGAGGTGATTTTGTACTTGACCCCTTATTTCAAGGGGCTGATAAATCTCCCCTTGTTCGAGTTGTTGTCATGATAAACCCAATCTCCCATCTCACCAATGCATGATTTCGTGCACAAAGCCCTGACAAACACAAGATGCTGCCCGCCAGCATGAGGACACTACACAAATCCCATTTGTTTAACTCGGAGGTACCTGTGGCCAAGCATGCAAATCCCAACTCCTAGACTAATTCAGCTGAAAGAAAAATATACACTTCTTTCTGAAGGTCACTGAGTACATGGCATGTTCTGTTTTTTAATTTATCAGGGGAACAAGCATCGTAATATTAGCAGTTTCTCTTGAAATCAAACCTGGAACATCTAAGACGTTTCTCTGAAGAAAGCTCCAAGGAGAGTGCCTTTGTTCAGTGACCGTAAAACCGGAGTACGTGCTTTGCTCAGCTCAGACGACACAGGTCTCTGAGAGATCACTTGGGTCACTTCATACCACCGACTTGCTGACAAACATATAATAGGTGTCCAGTTTCAAAGGGCTCACAGAACATCTACTCCACATGTCCCTTCTCTTCCTCCTCCCCCCCCCCAACCCCAGCTCATGGCAGATCAAAAGCATTTTGCAATAACCCACCAAGAAAATCCTCAAGACTCATAGCTTCAGCATTCAGTCTTTTACCGTCACACACACAGAGGGGAAAAAAGACATAGCTGAGGTTTCCTAAGGCTCAAGAAACCTTCCCTAACTGCCTGTCTACAGAGATGGAGAGCACTGCCAATGTCCTGTGCCTGCAGAATTTCTTGAAGCTAAGTGCAAAGTAAAGGTAATGCTTCAGGAAAGAAGAGGCCAGTTCTCTTCTGATCTACTTGGATTTAATTTCCTGTTAAGTAACCATGATGAATACTTCCTAATGAAGTTGTTATAGATTTACCCAACAGTGTAATTTTGTTAGAAACAGAAACTGACAACTTTAATTGTGAAAGGAACACAGCATTCGAAGTTTCAAGTAGATGTATGTTTTAAGACGATTAAATCTGGTGGCTATTTTGAAGCTCCTGCAAAGCCTCAACAGTGTACACAGGTGGATGCCTTGAAGACTGATTTTACAGACCTCCATCATTAAAAAAAGAAAGACCTTTCCATGCAACTTCCATAATTATTTTTGTATAGTCCAGTCCCAAATCAGTGAAGCATATAATATCTGGAAGCCATCTGAAGCACAAGAATTGCAAAGTTCAACAGAAAAAAAAAAAAAAAATCACGTGCATGTGACCCAGACCTCCCTACAGAAAAGATAAGAATGGATAAGAGGGTTATGTGGCAGCAGCCAGGCCCAAAACACGAGAAAGGACATGCAACATCAAGTACAAAAACAATGCTCAAGTCTCTACCCTACCACTGTGCCTTTATTAGACACAGGTGGTGCTTTAGCACCTTCTTGAATTAGGATCCACATCAAATCTTTTTCCTCTCCACTCCTACTAAAATGATGTTTTACTTTTTTTCAGAATAGTATTATTTCTCTTTTATAATGCTAAACAAACTTGCACAGGGTAAGTACCTTTAATAAACACAGACCCTGCTACTGAACATTAATTTGACTGTTCCACTCCCCAAGCCAAAAAAGCTCTGTATGTACTAATAAACTCCAAAAAACACTTAGAATTATCACAAAAAGGCAACCTACAGAAAATATTTTAGAAAACAATTTTGGCTTCTATTTATTTGCTTTCTGAGATTTTCTATTTCTCTGCTATTCACATTCTCAGTCATTCTGAAATCACTAAATCAAACTGACTGTATAAAGGAAATAAAGGGCTTACAAGAGCAAATAGGCAGTAACCATTGTCAAGTCTATCCAGATAAAGTTTTTAATTGCTTTTCAAGGTTTTTGGCTAAAAATATCTTCAAATAAACCTTTATTTCTTGTTTTTAGATTACAAACACTGAAGTCTTCTTCCTTTTGTAGGTACAACAAGAAACAGAAGTAAAAAAAAAATAAAAATAATAATCCCAAAACAACAAAACCACTACCAAACCTACAAACGCAGCTGGCAAATTTATTTTAATAGTTCACCCCCAGTGAAATACAAAAGGTAAATAAACACCACAAGCGGCAGAAACATCCTCTTTTATAGTCCCTGCGATTAACCATTGCAGGTAACACTAGTCAACAACACCCCGCATCTAAACACCTTCTTCATACCAAAAGACCGCTTTGGTTCTCCACTCCGGAGATGCAATTTGGGGAAGCAACCCCAAGAGCACAAGCACTGCTCGCACTACCACAGCGCAAGGCAGGGGCAGCCCCGGCCTCCCCCACGCCCCCTGGGAGGAGAGGGCATCCCGTGGCGAGCGCTCCGGTTTTCATTTGTCCGCTCGTTTTCAGGCAGGTTACCGTGTTTGCCTTTGTTTGGCTTCCTCCCCCAGCCCGGACCTATCCCCGCGGAAACCGAGGGGGGCAAAGCAGAGAGGAGGGCAGAGGCACGCCGCCCGGCAGAGCGCCGGGGAGCGCGGAGCGGCCGCGCCGCCCCGACACGCGTGGCCGTGACCCGGCTGGCGCGGCCCGGCCGCCGCCGCTCCCCCCGGGCTCCCGCGGGCCGGGGCGCTCCCGGGGCCGGCCGGAGCTGCCGCGGGCCATGAGGCGCCCGCCTCACTCACCTCGGCGCCCTGCCGGGAGAACCAGGTGGCCGCTGCCGCCGGCGCTCAGCGGCTCGCCCGGGCGAGTGGGGCAGCGCCTCCAGCCGGGGCCCGCGGCATGGGAAGGAGGGAGGGAGGGAGCGGGATGGGATGGAGTGCGGGGGAGGCGGTGCCGGGCCCCGCCCGCGGGCGGGGAGGCGGCGGAGAGGGGCTGCCTTTTGTCCGGGCTCCGATCCTCGCCCCGGCATCGGCATCCCCCGCCCCGTGCGCGCTCCGCGGGAGGCGGCCGGCGGCTCTTTGTGTGGCGGGGCGAGGGAAGGGAGCGGAGCGCTCGTCCCCGCCCCGGGCGCGCCGGCCGCGCTCACCTCGGGCACCTGTAAGGGCTGGGGAAGCACCGCCGCCTCCTCGCCGCGGGCTACAAAGGGCAGGTGCTCCCCGGGTAGGGAAGGGTTGTTGGCATGAGGGGCTTTGCGTGCCCTCTTCAGTGAAAAGGGGTTATTTCCAGAAAAGCTTTTGCTACCTGCAGGCATATCGCCTCATATTTTGGGGAACTGTGCTACTTAAGGACATGGTTTAGTAGCAGTGCTGGATCAGCGGTTGGATTTGATGATCTTGGAGGTCTTTTCCAACCTAAGCAATTCCATGGTTCTGTAATAGCAGAGTGTGCCACGTGAAGTTTAGCAGTCTCAGTTCTGACGTTTCCTGGTGTTTCAGTGTTTGGCTCCCAGCGTTTTGGTTTGCTTTTATTGGAATGTGTATATGAAGGTACACATGAAGCACTTTCTGTGCTTACATCTTGATCAGACAACTCAACAGCTGGAAGTGGATTTGTTTTCCCATTATAAGAAGAAAACGAAAGCAACAAGCCAACCAACAACAGGTATTTGCTTTTTCATTCAGGGATCCCCAAACGTTATAACATTTGCTTTTAAGCAAAACAATGCACAGCGTGTGCTTTTGTGTGCTGCATGTATAAACATGTGAGAAATGGGAGCTGTAGAGGTGTGTGTTTCATGGGAAGCGCCCGAGGTGTGTCCCTAACCGACCACAGGCTTTCCCAATCCCTCTCCTCTCAGATGGTCAGCAGTCTTCAATGCTACTCTACATCCCTGCTGCAACAGTGGTGCTTTATGTTCATGATAACGCAACTGCAAGGTTCAGACACTAAATTTTTCAGGAAAAATATTCCAGAACTGAGGACAAAGCGAAGGCCACCACATATTTCATGTACTTCTTATTTCTTGAGAGAAAGGTTTCTGATGACAGATATGCTGTATACACTTGTCTCCTTAATAACCTGAAATGCTCTTTCTTAAAGCCCAGTGACCCAGGGTAGTGTCAGGAAATGGCTTACAGAAACAAGGTTTTGGTATTTGGCAGCTTCTTAGGGCAGCTTAACCCAAAATGTGGATCAAACAGAACCTGAGATGCAAGTAGGTAACCAAGTCACCTTAGCAGCAACCATGTTCTGTTCTCCATGAGATGTCCCATGCTCCCGTATGTCATGGGAAATAGTGACCCTGTGAAACACTTCACTGCGAAACGGGACTGCTGAGAGGAAGTGCAGATTCAGATAGATCACTCTTTTTCCTTTTTTTTTTTTTTTTTTTTTTTTTTCAGTACCTCACAAGAACATTTTCAGTGTTGGTTGAAAAGATTTGGTTGGTTGTCCAGGGAAAGGGCCAATTAATGAAACACATAAAAGAGCAGAGAGGACGCCTTAATTTGGAGATACTGTGAAAAACAGCTTTGAAAGAGGTCTCTGAAGCACAAGGGAGGCAGCAATCAAACACAGAATTTAGATTTCAGTTCTGTTTTGTGTTGCAGGCATTTTTTGATCTCTATCCCTATAGCTACCCCTAGAGCAGTAAACTAAATGGGGCTAGGGTTCAGGATTAAAGCACAGCGCTGGCCATCCTCTGTACTGTCCCTGGGTGGTGGTGTCCCCAGTGTGGTTCTGTCCTAGCAAACAGCAGTCCCTGAGGCACAGCTGAGGGTCGGTGTGTGCCAGGGCCATTCCCAGCAGACTGTCTGCATGCAACTGACCTATTTCAGGAGATAAGAGTTTAGTTGTGCATATGAAAGCCATGTTGTGCCAGCTGGTTCCTGTGCCAAAGGACAGTTCCTGACCTGCTTTTTTTGCTAGTAGAAACGTGAGGGTTTTGACTTTCGTGATCCCTGCTGTGTTCTGTGTCAAACCTTAGGCACTGGCCACAGTCAAGCAGTGAGAAGTCAGACTGAAGATCTGAGCATTTTATTGATTGAGCAGGATTTCTGCAGAACTCTTTGCTCAAAGGAAGATACAGTTGCATTGGCTACTAGCATCAGAGTTTATGGAATAAATGGATCGTATTATGAATAGACTTTTATTATGAATAGACTCAGAAGTGTTATTTCTTCTACATTAAGTAAAATACATTCATTAATACAACATTGGCTTTTATAAGAATGCTACACTCTGTGGAAAATACTTTTTTTTTGACTAGTGCTAAGATGCTGGGGCGAATTTCAGCAGGAAGCAGTTAAGTTTCAAGCAAATGTCAAGAACAGATGGCATTTAGGAGGTCTGAAGAAATTAATAAAGAAAGAAAGTAAGTCACTAGAGCAAATGTGTGCTTTCACATTACAACAGCTGAAGGTAAAAGTGGGCTGGAAAGAGGTTGAATTATCTTAAAATATCTGTCCTAAATATGAGGAGTAGGGTGGGATTCCTAGGAATTGTAAACCAATGAAGTATTATGGCTCTAGCAAAAATTGTACCATGGAGCACCTCCTTCACATACATGTACATGGTATTTCTGATGCTGTCAGTGTGAAAGTGCTATAAATTAATTAATAGCATGAAATTTTCTTAGTATCAGCTGTATTTGTTTCTGCCATTTATGAAGTCTGGGGGGGGTTACAAAATGACAACAGGTTGGCTTTCAGGAACAGATTACATGAATAGGGTCTATTAAAAATCTGAGACTTTTATTGAGCAACTGGTCTAAATCACAACTTGTACAGAATCAGAAACTGCCTGTGAAATCATAGTAATGGACTGAGAAAAAATACACAGAAAATTAAGACTCAAAGCTGTTATTTGCAGAAGTTCTCCAGGGTAAGTTAGGGAGATTTTTGAAACATAACAAGAATAAAATAGTAATGACTGTATACGGGCAAGAGGAAATTAAATTTGGGGTTTTTTTACATAGATTGACAATGAGTCTTTTCTTTATAACTATAGCAATAATTAGTGAATGATGTGAACCAATTCTGATTAAAATTAAGGCAGTCCAAAAAACCCAAACTGAGCAATAGAGATACGAGTAAAAAACCACAGGGCTGAAAATTTTATTAGTGGCAAATGTAGTGGAAATGTGAATAAACTGGGAAGAGTCAAAACTTTGGAAGATTCCCATTGGTAAGCTGCACAAATCCATGTTTTTACAAGATGTGAGCAAAATATATTACTAGAAAATCTAGCCTCTCTTCTTATTACACCATGAACATTAACAAACATGACTCATAGGTTCAGGGAATACTGTTGCAAACATACTCTGCTTTCTGATGGTGCAAAGTATCTCCAGAAATTCTTCTTTCTCTGGTATGAAGTATTTACTTTAATACAAATCCTAAGAACTCAGTAAAAATAACACCAGTCTCTCCGTAAATATCAGAAAGACTCTTGATTTCAGGGTTACTCTAGGGCTAAAAATTCAAGCTGAATGTGCTAGCAATACCAGCAGAGGCCATGGTAGTCCTTTTAGCCTATAGTAAGTTCAATTTTATCTAAAGGGTGCAGTGGAAGATTCAGCTTGTTATGGCTGGATACTCCTTTTGTGTCCACCAGAGTTCTTGATGAAACAAAGGACAATTGCCATAACAAACGGGAAAGGAACTGGCTTGGGCAGGAATCGAATGGACAAGCCACTCAAATATGTGCCGTGAATAGGAAGAAAGCTAATTAGCTACAAGGTAAAAGCTTTGCACACCGACTGCTCTTTCATGACCTCCCTGAACTCCGTTTAATCAAAAAACAGTGTACAAGCTTGGGATTTAAAAGCCAGATGGTCCAGGGCGAGACTTCTTGTCACTACTTGTGTGAAGACACACAGGATTCTGGAGATGAAGTCATCCATTTTAAATCTCCTACCAATTATTGTCATAATTCTCTGAATCAGTCACTGGAACAAAAGTGAGGATACACTGGAGTCTTGTAAGATGTATGAGGAATGAATAAACCAGGACAAACATTATCTCCAGGAAATCAGGTGATAAAAGGAGAATCCTTTGGTGGGACCGTCCTATTGGAAGGTACTAGGAAACCCATAGCAACAAGAGCAGGGACCAAGGGAAACTATAGCTAATGTGGAGAAAGCCTCTCATTTACATGGCTTTAAAAAGGCAGATTAAAAAACTCTTCTGACCTTATGAAATCTGGAAAGGATTTTTCTGTGCTTTTCCATTCTAATTGAACCAACACTGTGGAAAGCATTAGCTGCAAGAAGCAGGCAGTTTGTGCAGCTGATGTGCCATAGCTACCCTGGACAGCAGAGCTTCCAGAAAGGGCCTGGAAGAGCAATGCAATTTTAAATGCCTGTCACAAGACAGAAGGTAATTTCCTGCAGGTATAGGGAAATCTACAGGGCAAGCATCTCCCTATATCTTGATTTAGCAAATATTCATGCTGGAAGTGGCCATGGAAAATCTGTCCTGTTGTTCACCTGGGTGGTTGGCACAGAATCACTCTTCCACCACTCCTGGTGCCTGTAAAACATATCTGACATGTGGAGCACGTGATCCTCTTTCCTCTCCTCCCTTCCTTCCTTTCAGGGTAACAAGTCAGATGAGGTCTCTTGCAGTCCCACAGCTGTTAAAGGTATTGGGAGGACTAGGGGATCTGCCTGTAGCCCCAAGTGTCTAAATGGAAGGAAGATCCCCTGGCTAGAGATTTGGGACGCTGAAGATGCTTAGGTCCTACAAAACTCTACAACTTTAGGCTGCAAGGTCCAGACCTTGTCAGCTAAATAAATAAGTCCTAATATGTGTACTGGGGACAGGGCCACAAGCAACAAAAATCATGTGGGAGGACAAAGCTGTAAGTCCATCGTGCTAATGGCTTGTGCAAGAGCCCCAAATTCTACCTTTGCTATTCACATTTCAAATTTTGTGTCTCTGTGTCTTTGTTGTCATAGTGACAGAAGGCACCAAGAATATTCTATGGGATTTTTTCTTTGTCATGAATGCAGAACATCCTTTGGCATGTATGTTTTCTCTCCCTTCTGGTTGCTTATCTCCTTAGCTTCCCCAAGAGCTTAAAAAAAAATTGAAATCACTGTGCTTATGTTCAGTAAATTAGATAGTAAATGCAAACATACACAAATAAATACAGTACACGTTAAAGAACTTGGGCTGAATGTCATGATTAAAAATATGTTGCAGGTACTATTTGTTTTTATTTTCAGTGACTACCCAACAGGAAATCTCCTGCTGGCTGTAATGGGAGCTTTGACACCTGCATTGAACACAAACAGCTGTAAGTGCCCGAACCTGAACCTCACATTTGACTTCTTGGATCATATTTTGATGTTGAGTTGTTCAAATACACAATTCCCACTTAATTCTGCTTGTGCAGAGAAGAGGCAGAGAGGGAGAGGGGACTGGAAAAGTTCCTGGGACTAGAAACATGGTGTGCTTTGGTCTGCAGTATGTGAGGCAGGGATTTCAAAGTCATAGGTGCTGCTGTCTTGTTCGTGGGAAACATAATCAGAGTTTTGGGCTGTGCGCCATGAAACAACTGAAACAAAATGATGAAGACTCATAGTAAAGAAATTGTTTGGGACTGAACAAAAACCATGGACTTTCTTTTAAAATATTAGTAGAGCATATTAGTTTTGAGTACATCTGGTGTGGTGGTAGAGAATAAATGGATTTGCAACCCGTGAACACTATTAGAAGAGTGGTGTGACATGGCAGTAAGATTAAATATCTGTGAGCAGTAATGTAAAAGGTGAGGTGCAGGCAAATGTTCAAATGGACATTCATCAGATTTACAGGTCAATTCACATGAGAGGATGCCTGAACTCTTCTGTGGAACAGTGAGATTTATTTTTATGCACTCTAATTAACTTTCCTAACTCCCAAGCTGACATACTTTCATATAACACCTGCGGTGTCCACATGTAGATGAGAAAACACATCAGTGACAAGAGTATCGTGGGATTTATAGTGCCTGGCAGCAGTAGTCCGGGCTTTTTGCACTACATCCACTTTCCTCCCTAAACCAGTAGAATTCCAAACAGTGTCTTGGCTCAATACCTGGATATAAAATTAATTATATCAGGATTTGTAAGTGTGCATCTCTGTGAAATGTAAGGGGAATGTAAATCTTCATAGACTGAAACAGTTAAAAAGTTAACAGTCTGGTTGGCAATTAACCTTATGGAACAGAAGTAGCTTCTAGCAACAGCTCTTAAACAATCAGCCAGGGTGGAGCCTTCTTGAATGAGAAGATTAGTTGCCAGTGAAATTAAGATAATATCTCAACTTTCTGTATTTCAGTGTTCATACACATTTGGAATTAAAATGTTGACAGATGGTTCTCATGAACTACATCTGGATATATAAGAAGCCAAAGTTGAGTGCATGAATATTATTCAGCTAGGATATGGAAATATTCATGGACTCAGGATAATGGCGTATTTCCCAAAGTTAATTGAGGGACATAATCATGATTGATGCAGAACCAGATCAGCAGGAAATCAGAGTGAAATTTATCTTTTGGATATGGATAAGAATTTCCTTGGTGGCAGTGGTGTTAGAATTTAAATAGCCATTCCCTTTTTATGTTAGCTTAAAATCTTTGGGTATGTATGAAAACAGACCCTTTTCTCTTGTCAAGACAAAATTGTAGGACACAGGTAGTTTGCAATAAATTAAGTGGGTTAAGAATTCCTTTTTTTCCCCAATACCTTCAAGTTACAATTTTTTATAAAGAAAAAAATTAAGTAAGTCCCATGAGACCATGTATCCTTTTGGAACAATTTGCATGAATGGACTCAATAGGGAGAAGGTTAATTTCCGGAATATACCCAATTTCCATAAAGAAAAAGGATGGATGAGCTTACCTTGAGAGATAATTTGCTGAGAAAGAAGCCTGGGAAAAGCAGGATGAAGATGAGTGATAATCTCCCACATGAGATGGGGGGGACACAGAGTTTGTGGTGTTTATGTGCATGTGTTCAAGTACTTTTTGTGTAAAAGCAACTTAAGTAACCATTGTACTGGTGACCATGTTGCTTCAGATTTGCTGGTTTGCCTGCTGAATGCTCCTCTGAGAGAGCATGAAAAAGAGAGATCACTGCTTAAACATAAAAGGAATGTTTTTTTTCCTTTCAGAATTAAGCATGGTATGTTAAACAGACTTCTAGGGGAAAGGGAGGTACACCAGCATGTCAGGTAAGAGGTAAGTAAGGGGAAATGTAAACATACATTTTCTACCTGTAGCAAGAACAAGAGTTGAGCAGGCATTAAAGCTTGAAACAGTAGTTAAACTCCAAATGGACAGTTCAAGAAAGGTGGATCCCAAATCATCTGCTGTGGGCCATATTTGAGAAGACAGAGAGAAGCCTGACTCATGTTCCAGTACTATCTACAGTGGAACTACTATCTACTATCTTCAGCTTTTTCCCATCTGGACCAGTTCCTTTCAGCACAATGATGCACAAACATGGCTTTTTGTGCTAAACTAATACATAATTTGGACTTTCTGAGAAAAGCCACTTAAAAGCCAAGTGAATCCCAGCTGTTACTGAGCTGTATCCATGCATCAGTGTTTTGTGGTCTTGGTCCTGAAATCCCTCAGGAGGAGAGGTATTTCCTTCTGGGCTATAATTTAGTCAGAATAAAATTACACACACTACCTGTTCATAGCTGGGAATAAACAATTAGATTTCAACTTAACTGACAGCGTTCTCTGGCTATGCAATTTTATTCATTCTAGGAGCAACCTGTTCAGTACTTCCTAGAAAAATGTTCTTCTAGGCTGGCTACTTGGTCGGAAGTATTTTCTGAAATAAAAGTCAGCATACCACTTGATGGTTTGATCCTTGGACCCGGATTTGTTTTCCTTCTCTTCTAGAACCCAGTGTTTATTAGACTGAAAGATTCAGAGCTTTCAGATTTGGCTAACATGTCAGCATGAAGTATCTTTACAAGAGATATCTGAAATCGCAAGGTAAGTTGTTGATGTACATTTTGAAAAAAAATATTTACATTGCTTTCCTTGTTAGGAAGAAAAACACATCAGTTTTTCCCACATTAAATAAGGAGAGACCCAACAGTTCTCCCTGAAATAGGAAGCCTCTGAACCTAGTAGGACACTGCATCCTATGTATTTTTAAAAGCATAATGCACCATGAGATTTCTTAACTGAAATTAATAATGGGAAACAAGAAGCCTTTTGGTGGTTTAAAACTGGGTACTATTTGTCACCTTTAAATGGAAAACAAACAAATTATTAAGACTCAACATTATTAATTTACTGCAGACTTGCCTGTTAAAAAAGAAAGCTCACACAGTGCAATTTTCTTTTAAAAAACTTTTAAACATAGATGGGGACATTAGGCACCTGATAAACTGATCTGTATAATGAAGGAAGTTAATGGATATATTTGGTTTTATCCCTATCTTATCACTTCCTAGTGTAAATGAAGCCTTTAAATGGGTATGGGTTTTGCTTTAGGCATTTGAATAAGATGAAGATTAATATACCTGTATGTGCAGTGGAAATGCACAACAACAAAGCTTTAACAGAACAGTCAAATACTGTTTCTAAATTCCTTCAGAGCAAATTGGAATATTCAAAAAACAAAATCAAGGAACTTCGGTCTGTCTCCAACCTACCTCACTTCATATCAAGATAACCTTCAGGAATGATTTTATAGAGCAGTGTTGCATATGGCAGAAAAAAGTGTAGCCTCAATGTAGAATATAAAAAATAGTTTTCAATTAATTCTATAATGTAACTTAATAAAAGAGCATAACTTAAGAGATAATGGAAAACACATAGTATTTGATTTAGATTATTGTTCAGCACTTAAATTATTTTCTATCCTTTTTTCCTTTAAAAAAGTAAATGTATTTTTATGTGCAAAATAAAAAGTTGTGTGGTAACATGTCTGTATTGGTACTGTGCTCTTCCTGAAATCCAGATACATCATCACATTATTTTTTTTCAAAACCAGTTTCAATGTAACATCTAATTGCAATTTATGCTTTTTTTTTTCTTCTTTGCATGAATAAAGGGAAAAACATCTTCCATATTTACCTATGCCCTTCAAACTACCTTCTCTAGATGTAGAAACACAAAATTTCTTGATATACTAAAGGAAGATAGGTACAGCATTCTTGTATTGTTAAGATAAAAATTTCATATAAATACAATCTCATTCCTCTGAAACCTTTATTATGGGAAGTGCACCCCCCAGTTCATGTTCCAGCCCTTCTTTGAATTTCCTTTTGTTAGCTTGCTTTTTTAGCTGACTACATACACTCTGAAAATCACAGAATTACAGAACTGGCAGGGTTGGAAGGGACCTCTGGAGATAATTTTGTCCAACTCCCCTACCAAAGCAGGGTCCCCTAGAGCAGATTACACAGGAATGTGTCCAGGTGGGTTTTGAACGTCTCCACAGAGGGAGACTCCACGAGCCCCCTGGGCAGCCTGTTCAGTGCTCTGCCACTCTCAATGTAAAGAAGTTCTTCCTCATGTTGAGGTGAAACTTTTTTGTGTTTTAGTTAATGGCCACTGCTCCTTGTCCTGTCACTGGGCAATGCCGAAAAGAGCCTGGCACCATCCTCTTGGCACCCACCTTTGAGATATTTATATGTGTTGATGAGATCTCCTCTCACTCTTCTCTAGACTAAGCACGCCCAGCTCCTGCAGTCTCTCATAAGAGAGATGCTCCAGTCCCCTTAATCATTTTTGTGGTGCTCTGCTGGACCCTCTGCAGTATGAGAAATGAGCGTGACTACAAACATATTCAACAACAGAATCAAACACTCATTCTGTTTAGTTATATACTTATATTTTATTACAGACTAATATGAAACCATCTCATATTCATACTCGAATTATTGTAATTACTTGTGAGCAAACTTAAACCAGTCTTGAATGTTTCTATTTATTGCAAGCAGATTTGTATCTCCTGCTTATATATTCTACATAAGGATCCAAAATATGGCTGAATATAAACAAGGTATATTTGGTTGTCTACAGAAATAAAAGTTAAAAATAGCACTGAAAAGAACTTTACAAGTAATGTATTCACACACTGACTCTTCAAATCAAGTAAATGAAGTAGTATAGGATAATCTGAACATTAGATTTGAAGGCTGATTTATTTTCAAATAAATGCACCTAAAATTGTTCAATTAAAAAATAAGTGTCAGTATTTGGTGCTGATGACTACAGACATCTTTAATGTTTAAAGCACAGATAACTACCCCCATTCCCATACAGCAGCTTTCACAGATTCTACTTTACATTAGATCATGAAAGGACATCTAAAATGCAAAGTGTACATAGCACAGAATTTATGTCCGAGACAATGCAGATTGAAATCCTGTGAATTTTCATAAGCTAAAAAAATTAAAGCTATATAAACTGATTTTTTGATTATTCTGCAAAGTAGAATCATGTATGTTTTCACTTTTGTAATACTTTCACAAATTTCCATTAAAGCTTTTTTAACAGAGACAGTAGCATGAGCACAATGATCCCACTGGCTTCCAAAAGAAAAGTAGTGCAGTTCCTCAATTAAGCTATTTTTGTCCTCTTATTTTTGCAAGCCAGTTGGGTGAAGACAAACAGGCTAATGCAAGCAAGAAAGTAAACTGTAAGCTTTTACATTAAGTGGCTGAACAAACAATTACTGTACATGGTAAAACAAAAAAGATCTTTTGCCACAAGCCACTGCAGGAATATATGAGCTTCTGTGGCCAAAAAGCTTGAAATACTTTCTAAGTCTTCACATACATTTGGTTAGCGCTTACCAGTTTCAAGACATTTATAGAAGCAGTTATGGAGACATTATGCTGTTAAAGCTGCAACAATTTAAATGAGGCAAGTTAGAAGGTTACATAGATTTTTAGACTTTTCCTCTTTCTTCTTTTTTCTTCATACATAAAAATCTGTCTCCTTTCAGTGTCCCACCCATAATAAAACACTCTTATGCATTTTGATCTAATTTCTACTTTTTCATCTTTGTATATGTTGCAATGAAACTCCCAAGTTAACACCTGCTGCAGTAGACTAGGTTTACATGGCAACAGTAACATGGACTGAAGCAAAAACACATCAAATGAAGCCAGGTTGATGTTTTATGTTCATTTCATTAAACAGTCTATTTTAACAAACAAACAGCACCAACTTTTAAAGGTAAAAGTATTGCTAAATCAAAGCAGAAACTTCCACTTAAATTCAAGCATTCTTTCTCCTCCAAAAAATGCCAGGTTTAACTAAAATTTCTCAAACACATATATAGGTGTTTCAGCCTGAACAATGTTGTCAACAATACCTAAGTGCAGGGCTACATGAAGTTTGCAATTAACTGCTTTGTTAGTAGGCAGAACAGGAATGCAGCATTTTCAAAAACATCAAGCAAAAATTTCCTTATTTAAGGCTAAAAGATAGAACTCACAAAGTAAAAAAGCAGGAGGCTTAATAGAGTAAAAAAAGCTAGCAATTATAATATAGCACTGCAAGTACAGCGCTCTAATTGCTGCTACCACAAATCCCAACAAAACATCGATAACTTGGGTGAGACTCACAGAGCAACAGACCTGTATTTCGAATTTGACATTCATTAGAATTTTAACATTCAGCCACGACTCCACTCTAAGCTAAATTTAAGTGGCCAAAACTTATAGTTATAAAAAAAGCCTTCAAAACATATACTTAAAAAAAATAGAAATGGTGTGTTAACAAATGTATGCGTAAAACAGATTTATAAATAGCTACAGTATGAAAAATATTTCAGTGCAAAGGCAATTTTAAGATTTCTAAAAAATACATTACAAATAATTTGTTAACTACACACAAGAAATTTGTCACTGCTACTGGTATAAAATGTATATCCATATTAACTTCTTAAAAATATACACACCAGTGTTTTATGTAGGGGACGGTTCTAACTGACCAACATTCAAGTCTGCAATGGCAAGTACATGTACACACACCCACACATGTGTATGTATTTCAAAATGCTACTGCTATAAGGACGTTCTTTGAAACTTAAAAGTGCTATATGTTAAATGATAGAAAACCTTTATCTGTGGTGCTCACTGTTAGACTTCGTAAAATTCTGTTATCTTTGGTATACTGAAGATTTCATAACTCACTTTACAATCTCTGCTTGACCCAGGGCATTTTAATAATAAATCACTGTTTGTTTAATATAAAAACTACTCAGAATACTGTGAGGAACATTTCCTAGTAAGTTGATTTTTCTTTTATTAAAAAATAAAGTAGTAAGTAAACTTATTTTGCCTCTGTTTTTTCTTGTTAAAACACAAAAAGGGAAATAATTTTTCTCTGCCGCCCTTGTCCACATGAAAGACAACTAACAATGTCTTGGCCAGGTCTCCAACAAATGCTGCAGGTCTGATTACAAATATTTTGTTTTCACACTGAAATAAATTTTTAGCTAATGTCCTCACAGAGGTATTAAATGAGGATGGCCATTAACCAGTTGTAACCACCAGGCTGAAATCGACTGAAATCGGATTACTCCTTCAGATATTTTTGCACCCCAAAATAAAACACTGGACTAAAGAAAAAACACAAGGATGCAGCTAATAGTTGAATTACTGCAAGGTAACATAAATGTAGCAGAGAAAACAGAAGTGCAAGTTGGCTGTCATTCTTAAGGGAATTCAAACAGAATCATTGCAGTCAAACTAGTTTCTATATCCCAACTGTGGTTCAACTGTTAGTCAACAGCTGTGTGCCACCTCGTGGTTTGCTTGCAAAAAGCTAATGGTTGTGTGCTTCGTAGTACATCTACCAAGCCCATTAGCCAGTATCTAACCATACATGCATACACACAAAAAAATCAATATTAAGAGGATGAATCAAGATAGTAGAACATACTCATCCAGAAAAACAGCTTTTCTTCTTTTAAGGAAAAAACCCAACAAACTGTGTCAAAAAAAGCTTAATATATAATACTTTCTGCTATATATATTTTACAATCACAGGGATAGGAAGTGGGAACACCAGGTAATGTGCATCTTTGACAAATTCAAAGATGTTTTAGGCAAAATGCTTACATTCAGTTTATATGTAGATACCAACATTGGTGATATTTACCTATATAACAGCCAACTTGACTTCATATTGTGTGTGCATACTCTACACAAGGATTGTTTTGCCTATCTTTCTACAGGGGAAAACTAATCAAAACCATACATAGCCCTGATTTGGCCACTTACAAGGAAGTGAACATTAGAGAGTGTTTCTTGAAAGCAGATTTGCACAGAGGAAACACCAGTTTGTTCTAAAGAAAGAGCAAAGAAAGAAAAAAGGACAGAGGACAATCAGAAACAGCATTTGTTAAATATGCTTTAGGAGACTTTCATTTGAGATAACTGAGATCATTGCTTCTGGCTGAAAACTAAAACTGTTGATCTGACTGAAACTATGCACTTCAAGTAACAAAGAAAATCACTAAAGATGACAGAAGTAATAAATGCACAGAAGTCTTGACACAGGATGAAGAAAATTTTTAGTGCTACCAATGTCACAGTACCAGACTGTGCAGATTGTTCATTGCTCCAATAGTTCAAAACATAAAAAGAGGCCTGTTGGCCTGGAAGGGTTCATACTTCTAGCTCTTGATCCTGTTTGTCTCAACAATACCTCAGACTGCAAAAGCCACATCTAGTTTAATATTTTCTGTGACATGTCTGTTTCCTGAAAAAAGAAATAAACAAAACCACAGTTTTTAAAGGCTTGACTCGGTGTTCCGTCATATGGACGTTTCCAAACCTGACCCACTGTAGTGGTAGCCTGCACTGGAATGGCAATGCTTATTTGAATAGCCAAAGACAGATGGAAGTACTGAATAATCAATGCCTTTCCACTGCGTAAACATCACTTTTTTAGAATGAGAATTAGACCTTCTTGCTGGGGAATTGCTGCAGTCACTGCTCCTGTATCTTGGGCTTTTCAGACAGGTAAGAGGTGTAAATTCTGAGATGTGCTCCTGACAGTGCCTCGATGCATTCTGTTAAAGGGAAAAAAAGAAACAAATACACAGTAAATAGACGATCTTGGAACCAAAAGCATATAATTGTTTTCTTTCATAGGGCCACTGTCCCCTTGGTATAATGATACCTTTCCCTAGATGACCACTCTGGCTATTTGTTTCATGTGAAAGTATAATCCCCCTCATGTTGTTTTGCAATCAACCAGTTTCAACACGATTAGTTTTATATTAAGACCTACAGAACCAGGCATGATTTTACACTTAATTTCTAACCTGATAATGGGCTTTTTAGAGAAGGGATAAAGACACAGAGGCCTGCTTTCAAATGAAAGTGTTTTAAATCAAGGTTATGTTTCATTTTGGAATTTCTCCTGGTACATCTTTTTATCTCTGAACTTCTTATGTGGAATTTTAAGACAGAACAGATTCAAGTACTTTGCCCTGTACTTCCAAAGAGAGGAAATTCTTTACAGTCAGTTTGTGCTAACAGATGAACATTCCAGAGATTTAATGAACTTGCTTTGTAGTTCTAAGCACTATTGAATTTTGAACTTGCTTAGGTTACATGTAGTATCTATACAGGCAATTTATACTGTACATCACAATACTATCTTGGTCTAATTGCCCATTAAAATTTATCTTTCTCATATAATCGCTCCACACTCTGGCAGAATTGGCACTTCCACCCAGTAAATGCTCAGGACTACAGAACATCATGGCTGCATGACAAGAGCTTGGACCATGTGCACAAACTGAAAGAAAACTAGCACAGCATTTTTCCCAGTGAGTTTATGAAATTCTTCTCACTAAATGCACACATAATTTCCAGGTATAGAGGTGTGGAGGTTTTGTGATGGTATCTAACATATAAATGCATTATAAGCATGGTTCAAAGCGACGTTATTCATCAGTCTCTCCATGAATGCTATATAAACCAGTTAATCCTCTATTCTTAATCATCTCCTTCCTTCTTTGCTGTTAATCAGAACACAGGAGCAAAAGGACAAAAGCACAAAGTAAATATTAATGATGTAGCTTACAGAACTTTGGCTGAAATGTAACATTACATTTTAATGCCAATCACAAGCTTGAAACATTACTCTTGCATAACCAAGAGCAATCTGAAAGTACTCTTAAAAAGATACTCTTGGAAAGGTCACAAAACTATCCTGAACCGCTCACCACAGTGAGGCCTGGGTTCTTTTAAACACATATAGACCAAACAGCAACATTAATACAGAAAAATCAGGCAACAGGGTAGCCGATGTGCTTTGGAAATGTAAGATGGAGTAGTCATACAGTTTGGTAACTAACTTTCCTATTCTTTCAGCTAGAAAGTGAAGCATTTTAGTTACCATAGATAGTTCTAAAAATAGAATGCTTTTTTCTACACAGGGCTCCAAGGCAAGAACCTTTACCAAGCCTGAATCTAGTCAAGGAAGTTGGGGTTTTTTACTGCTACTTGTCCAACAGTCATTAAAAGCAAGTCAGCTACTTTAGCTACTTTCGGGCTACTTCAAAGTCCTACAGCACACAGAGTACATGACATTTGTCCTTTTCACATACTGCTAACTTTGCACCTTCACTTAATTCCTCATGTGCAGCTTTTGGGGTCAGGAGAGCACAAAGGGACTGGAACGGCCATGGCATCCAGGTGGGAATCATTAGAGCAAAGAGTGTACCTTCTTACTTGTTCGTCTAATCAGTATAGCATAGCAAAGAGATGATGTAAAGCAGAGAACTTCGTTCTGCTGGCCTAATATTTGGGGAATTTAGTTCACCACTCCTGCTGTTTTCTCAGACATTTGGCTAAACTATCATGCTTCTCTCTTGACCTGAGGCAGTGACACAGCAATGCCCTAGTCTGTACAGAACACAGCACTGTGGCAGACACTGTCAGATGCACAGCCCCAGTCTTCTGATCCAAGGTCCTATTCACAAGTAACTTGCTATGATTATCTTCACATGTTACCATCTGCATTTGGTCTATATACGTATTCAAGAACATGAAAGATGATGGATAAACTGCTCGTGGGTAAGAATAACCTCTGACTGTATGACACTGTAGTGTAATGTGAGTACCCACTGCAATAATGACTGCAGTTCTGATAGAAGAAATGTCACACAACACCTATACATAATACAATATATTTACAGGACATAAATATGGGTACATTGATTTATTGGTTTGCTTTACACGATTAAGTTTCTGAGACAAAAAGATCTTACCTGTGGTGTGGAACATCTCTTGCAAAAACTAGGCTCTCCAAGTAAAACATAATGATTTTATATTAATACTGATAAAGTACATCAAAAACTCTGGAGGAAACGGTTGATTTGTAAATAGCACAAATTTTGTAAATAGAAATTAATCCAAATTGGCAACACGTACAGTACTGTTACCTAGCTTTGATCTAATTATGGCTCGGAAGCTGAAAGATTTCCTTCAAGAAGTGGCCCATCGCTGCTCGCCAGTGCATTTAGGACTGTTTTATGTCTCATACTCTTCTGCAAGGATGAGGAAAGACAGTGAGACTCTTGCTGAATACAAGAAATGTGAATGAATTGTACCATTTGGTAACTCTTATAGCAAAGCCCTGTAAAAGTGATGGACTTTTTGATAGATTTAAAAAGGAAAGGTTATCCAGTGTAAAACACGGTTTCTATTTCTGGATCCTGAGACTAATCGCTTGAGGGTGTTTTTAATTCAATTTCAAACTCTGTTGAAAAATTATTCCAAAAGCACTAAACTGACTAAGTACTGTGGGCTGTGTGTCCTGCCCCTCTAAGAATAACCTGCACTGCATGGGAGAGGAGCCTGTGATACAACGAGGCCAAATTGATTCTACATTAAGGAGTGGACATCCTGCTTCACTACTCCCCAGAACAACCAGCATACTGAAGGGAGTGCCCCACAGGGAGCTGGTGGGGCCAGTGCTAATGAAGGCTGACTTACAGCTTAGTCATTACACTGTGGGCAGAGAAGGCCAGGGAGTTGCCACGGAAACTTCATCCACAGGATTCAAATATTGCAACAGCAAGATCCATTGCTTTGCTTTCCACAGAGGAGGAGCCTGACATGTGACAAAGGCAGCAGTTTGCTGGTGACCAATTTTCTGAGCGCCCAGTGCAGTTGTTCAACAGCAGCTAAGCCCATTGAGGAACAGAAGAATGATGAATCCCCAGAGAAGCTTCCCCAAGCAAAAAGACCGCTTTGGGTTTCTCCAGGCATGGCAAAGGGTAAAGATCTCATAACATGGCTGATGGCCCAAGCTTGTGACTGAGTGAAAGCGAAGTAAAAAATCATCAGCCAAAAACAGAGAAAAAGAAAAATATTTCTTAAAAAGGGATGAAAGTACAGAAGTCATTTACAGGTCAGGAACTAAACACCTGGTATTTCAGCTACCAAATACTTGCCATTGCTGAGACACTGTCAATCAAAGCAAAAATTATAAAGTTGGAAATAGGATAACTTAAATTGAATTTATATTTTCTCTAACAAGGCGGCTGAACTTCTGCTACTAAAAGTATAAAGAAAGAGAAACTGCACAATTACCAGTTAAAGCACAAAATTCAGTTCGTGTCATTAAGCCAGAGTTGCAGAGAATACATGTATAAGAAATAAGCAGATTTTCACCAAAATTACCAAAAGGCAACAGATTCCTCCAAAGCTTTTGCAGAATTAATGTTTTAGCCCAAGAAAGACAACAGCTCATATATGTATATATATCAATACCAATATACATGCACATATATATACATATACTTGTATGTACATACATGTATGTGTATACACATATATGTCTGTATGTGTATATATATCACTGAAAAGCTCTCTGAAAAAATTCCAGAACTATATGTGGTATCTTTAAAAACATCTGAATGTTAATGATGGTAAACAATCGCTCACCACACACTGGAGTGACTCTCAAATAACTGAAAAATTTAGAAGAACTACTTCAAAGGCTTTATGCATTCTCATTGCCTAAGTAGAACTAATTTAGTAACCTGGGAAATGGTCACTAGTCCTATGTTAATCTTTTCAATTGTTCCAGAAGCCCATTTATTATAAAGAAAGCAATATAACTTTTAGGAACGCAGTACATTTAAAAATAGCTATTTATAAGCTCAGTTCAAACCAATCCGAAGGCACTTAAGAGACAATTTTAGTCAGAATTTTTGATAGTGAAACAAACTGTATTTTCCCTCTGACTTATATAATTACAGTAAATTTTATTGACTATATAGTCTTGAGAGGGAAAGAAGGAGGAAATATATTTTTTATCTTAACCACTTAAGAAATAAAGATATAAAATCTGCAATGGAAACCAACAGTCTCTGCATATTAAGTAAAAAACAGTTTTCTTGCAGACTGTAGGGTAAACAAGATTTACTAGCATTTCTTCTACTTTTATATTAAATAATGTCATGAACTTTCAGATCTTGAGCTGCTTTATTTCTAGAAAGAGCACAGAATTTCATAAAAGGGAACATAAGGAAAGCTCAGTTTCAAAATGCATGCTGGAAAAAGAAAAAAAGCTGCATTTTCTAGCAGCAGAGAAAATACATTAATATATTCCAAAGACTGCTTAAGCAGTTTCCAGTATCACATTTTCTGTATGATGCTAGTAACATCAGCCTAATCAGAATTATCACTTGTTTGTGTGGCCGCTATCCTACTTATTGGTACAATGGAAACAAAACATGCATTCACCTATAGACAGTCCAATGATTAAAATGGGGATATAAGAATCGTAGATTCCTGAGGCAGAAACATTCTGTAAAACGCAGCAAGAAAAGTGACAAATATTGATAGTGACAGTGATGGACTGTGACAACAATTCACACAATCTTTGAGATACACAGAAGGAAAAAACTATACCAAAAAGTATTCCTCAAAATATAGTTGATATGAATCACAAATGGAGATAATGAGTATGGTAAATAACTTCTGATTATAAACTTTTTAACTGTCCTTTGAATGAAATGGCCAAGCATGCAGAAAGGCAGAAAAAAGTCACCTTTTGTTCCATTAGAAACTTAGACTGCTTGAAGTCTGAGAAAGCATAAAGATGGTGGACTGCTCAACAGAAAGGCACTGATGTCTAGTCTGATTTCCCCAGAAGATTGTAGGAAGCAACCGAGCACATCATTTATGTTTAAAGCAAGGTAGCAGTTATTTAGGCAAAGCGGATTGGAAGACAGAAGAAACAAAGAGAGGGAAGAAGAAACACAAGCGATACAACTGGTTAAAAGTCACAGATCTTCTACTAAATTTTAAAAAATGAATATTGCCAGTGTTGAGCCCAAAGTCTGCTTTACTACTGATTCATTTTCCAGTACTAATATACAATGTCTGTAAGAAATGCTACAATACTTTGTTAGGGTTTTTTTTTTTTAGTAGCTTGTTTCTTTACCTTAACCCTTGCTCATTCTCTCTCTTTAGACGTTTAAATTAACTATTCAGAATCTATACTGAGGTCATGCCCTTGGACAAGTAATATATATGGCAAAGAGACATCTATGATCTCAAAATGAAAAAACACTAAATACTGATCTACCTGGGAATGCTTTCTTACTATATTCTTTATTCTTTCCTGAAGTGAGGCATTATTACACCCCTACATTCTTTTTTTTACCACAGGGAATTTTTATCTTCCTTGGTAGCAAAGTTCCTTTATTCCTTTCCTCTTAATGCAAAGTACCTTCTCAATTAAAACATCAAAATGCTACCTAATCCCTTCTGTTATTGGTAACTCATTATTTTAACCTACCAGTGGCAGCTGACGGGCTGAAAAGAGCAAGGGCAGTAATATTAAGTTTAAAGTTCAACACCTCTACTGCCCTTCACATTCTAAAATATATGATATATAAAAGTTTACTGGAGTTAAAATACAGGAAACATTTTCTATTCATGTCCCAAGCATAGCACCAATGCTTCCCACAGAACCTGGCTTCCTCTCCAGCCTTAGATACACAGCAGTTTCTCCTTTTGGGCTGATCAGATGAAAGGAGAAAATAGATTTTAAAATCCTCTTCCCATTGGCACAGCAAGGCACATTTATGTAGAAATAATGGAACAGAACAGGCAAAATGTAAGTTGAAATATAAAAGAGGAAAAAATTATTAATAGGATATGAGTAAGTTTTAATACATGTGTTTTTCTAACAGGCATCAGTATGTTATCAGATGTAAGTGCCTCTTATCTACCCTTACAGAGATCCCAATCCCCTTGCCCTTATCTCCTCAAATCAGAAATCATGTTGAGCCATGTAGCTGTCTCCCGCCATCCTCATCAGCTGATTTTCCTGTGGTTGCTAGTACAGAGGCACAAGCGTTGCCCCAGGATTCAGGTTAATTGCCACCATGTAAATAACAGGCAGCATTTTTCACCATGTTGCTCAGACAACACAGATGGGGAACCTCTCCTCTAATCTTGTCTCTGACCTTGACCTAGGTTGTAATACAAAAAGAAAAACCCTAACTTCACAATGAGAAAGATTATTTACCTGGATTCTTTCTGTTGCTGTAGGCCACAACTGCCTGCATAAGACCTTCTTCAGAACATCTGGAAGAAGGCTGACAGTTATGAGTAGAATTATACCCAGCCATGCAGGACCACTGGACAGCATTTGCATGAACACGTAATACATCCTCTGGTAATTGAGAAAAGGCCTGGGAGGAAAAAAGATAAAATAATTATTACACTTCACAAAAGAAAGGCTGATAGTGTTAAATACAAGAATTATGCCAGTGATTAAATACTTCAGGTTCAGCTTCCCAGTTTGTGGGAGTTCATCCATACCAGTTTTCTCAAAAGGAGAGCTAAACATGCACTGTCTGGAGACAACTACCTTTCTTTTGTCTTCAAGGCTGCAGGAAATATCATGCTGTCCCCTCCCTGCCATAGTGTTTCTTCCTTGCAAAGATAAACTGAGTTTCATTCTTAACTTGTTTATGTTCTTCCATGTACCCTGATCTTGCCCCAGGTATTTTCCACCTTTCTTCTTAGTGTTCTTCCCACCACTTCCCTCCTCTTTCCTAAGGCACACTCCTTTGTAGTATCCTCAGACTAAGGCTCGTTAACCACACCTATTTTCATACCTCTCAGGCTCCTCTAAGTATCTCTAATGGTTTCATGTTATGCTCCCCATCCTATTCACCACATAGTAATCTAACCACACTATCAATAACTTGACTTCCCTATCTCCCTTGTATCCCATGCAGTTGCATAATCATTAAAACACCATCACCGTATGGTACTGGGAACCAGAGGCCATAATCTTTGAGAGCCAAGGTGAAGGGACAGATTGCAGCAACACTGCAGTGCGTAAAAACAGCAGGGCAGCTTCCTGACAGTTTCCAAAATTTGATACTATTTGCATTCTAAAAAGGTAACTAAGCTAAAATACATTGTTATATACAGATAGTCACATCTCTAAATACACAGCAAAGTTGGTAGGAAAACATTGTCTGAGAAAATGTCACTTCTGCAAACTGATGCTGAAGAAATTGAGATCTGATCTTACTAGGAAAAAGAAGAGGCAGCTACATATCTAAGGAGTTAAAAGGTAGCTACTCATTTGCAAAAGACGCTGAAATACAAATCCTTTCTCTAAATTAAATGGCATCTTAATCACCATGCAATAGTTAGCCTCCTCCTTCTCTGGTCCCTCAAAATATTGTGTATACAAAGTAGAATGGCTCCAGCAGTAGTTATAAAGATGGCCTTATAACTGAGAGCTCTACAAGCGTGAAACAAAATTTCCAGCTCCTGATGGCAATCAGGCACAGTAAGGAACTGAACTTGTTCCAACTTGATTTCCTTCCCAAAAATTTCAGTTTCAAGTACACAGAATTTTTAATAGAAAAAACCCCCAACACTTTAAATTGGCTATGCACATGAGTTATATTAATTCCTAAAAAGCTTCTTACCAACAGGAACAAGTAGGTGCTCAGACACCTACAGTAACTCTACTTTGCTAAGCAAGGAGGCAAAACAATGAGTACAAACACAGGACTCTTGGACATCCACATCACTTCAATATTGAGTTCCACTCCCTGTCTCTGGTTTTGACTGCTACAGCTAGCTTCCAAGACAAGCCCAGCAGGTAGGTGGGTAGTCACCAACTGCACAGACATGACCTATTCTGTGACATTTTGACTCAGAAAGGCAATCTCTGCTCCTTGAACCAACCCCTGCGCTGCTTTTGACTGGCACTACTGAGATAAACCCCGTGGTAGTCTGAGGTCTGATATTATTCTCCTTGGATTCTTCTTTACAAAGATTTTAGCAGACATTCATGAAAAGAAGAGCTGAGCACTCTCCAATTAGTATTAATGATGTATTTAAAATAGAGTTCTGCATTGTAAAAAGCCTAAATTTAATTATGTCTGTGACAGAAAGGTGAAATATAACAACTTTATGTTTCTGAAACAACTTTTGCAATGCAATTAATATTAGGGTTCATACCAAATAATTCCTCCCCAGAGCAGAGAAAAGATAATGTAGAATACCAGTGATCCCCAGATCATGAAGTGATTTATCCACGTCCAATAGTGTGTATCTAGTGCAAGCTGAAAAAAAAAGATATTATATGGTGTTATTGCTATCTAGATGCAACAAGAAGTCCCAGCAGGAGATGAAATAGATTCATATCCTTTGAAAATAGGGAAGAATTCTACATAGAATTAGGTAAACACATCTTTCAAGTTTGAGCACAGTTAAGAAGGCACAGATAGCAAGCTCACTATTTAAACTAATAAAACAATGCATGGTGATAGAAAAAAATTGATATAAATAAGCAACAATTAAAAAACAAGTTTTAAGAAAGTTTTAGTGGATAAAATACAGCATACCTTACCTTAAATGTAACCGTGAATACAAGCACAGTAAACACCACTGTTCCAAAGGTCCAATTTCCAAATACCTACAAAAAATGGTCCAAAGCAGTTATAGGCAATATTGTCCAGTATGTTGTGAATTGTTCAGAATAAACATCTTACAGCTTAATATTGCTTTGTATCATGAACTGACCCTTAAGCAGAAACTGAATTTCTACATGATCTATCCAGTGCAAAGTGCTCTGGTTTCTTGCTCTGTGTGTACAAAACCCAGATTTCAGACAGACAGAAGACCACCACAACCAAGGCTCTCAGCCCGAAGTTAAAATGTATATTTCTCAATAAAAATCAAAGGTAGCACAAATAACAAATCACTAAGATTTAAAAACGAACTGCAGTTATTTCATCAATCTTCTTGGACATCATCTTTTCTCTGATTTTCCTTCTCTATTGGATGTCCTTGGCATCCAACAATTCCTTGAGGTTCAACAGCATATTATACAGATAAGCAACAGTACAAGAAAGAATGTTATAACCATCTAAGTACAAAAATGTCTATGTACATTTTAAGACAAAACACTTTCAACTTGTGTTTGATTTTCTCCTCATCTGCATAATGACATAAAACACTTCAGCTTTTCAAGTGGACAGAAATGACCATTAATGCTGATGCAGGTAAGAACTAGTGGTGAACTTTGTCACAGATGATTGCTTGGACTTCAGCAGCTACCAAATGACCAGGTTCAGGATCCAGAGAAATGCTGGGAAAGTAAGCAACTGTATTTTAGAAGAGACTGTGTTTGATTCAGGGTATTGTACCCTTGGAAGAGAAGGGTCCAAGAGATCAGAATTATTTTGAAAGAGAACTCTTGAGATCTCATGAACTCCCTTCTGCAGTTGTAACTGCAGGAATGAGACAACTTCCATGCAGGAATGGAATTTCAGCAGAAGATCCAGTTGGCCAAGTAGGATGTTACTGCATGGACAAAAAGGCAAAATGGGAGCATTTAAGTGATGACAATGTGGGCAAGGCAGCAAACAGAATAAAGCAGAGGAACAAATCAGAGACAAAACTCGGTTCTAACTAGGATTACTGAGGGGTGTTCAGGGGGACAAAAACGATATTTACAGGTATCTTTGCTTCAAAGGAAAAATGCAAGTCTGCTGATGGAGTGGTAAGACAACCTAGTGGAAAGTTTCAAAGAAAATGCTGAATTACTCAATACTCTGAATACTAGTCTTCACAAGCAAAACCTGCTCCTTGCATTTAACAGCAAAGCTTGGGAAGGAAAGGAGCAAGCAACAGTGTGGGTTGAGTTGTTCATAAGGAGGAAAAGCAGTGGATGTATTTTGAATTTGGCAAGGCATTTGACCTTGGACAATAAGGAAGCAGGGGCTGGCTAAATGCACTACTACACAGTTGAAAACTGGTGGAACCTATGAACTCAAAAGTCCTTGATGGGTGATTGGCTGCTGGTAATAAGTGAACCACACTAGGAAGAGCAACAGCAACTTGGCTGGAAATTGTGGAATATCCCTGTCAGGTAGCTGGAGGGTGACAGAATATCATGAGCAAACTACCAAGTGGTATAAAAATAGAGAATAGCTGAATTAATGAATGACAGAGTTTCAATCCAGAGGGACCTCTGCTGATTTGAGAAGCAGGCTAATAGATATCTTATGGAATTAAATACGGAGAAGTGCAAAGATTTACACCTACAGAGGAGTAGTGACTGGCTGTGCAATGGTCCTGCTGAAAAGGAAGTTGCAGTGGGGTTATGTGGACTCCAGGCTGAATACAAGCCTGTATTGTGCTCTCTCTATACATAAGGGAAACTGCACAGGAATGGGGAGGAACATGGCCACTGAAGAAAGGTTACTATTCCCATCTACTCAGCTATGGTGAGGTTGAACCTGGAAGACTGTGCTCAGTTTTGGACCCCTCAGTTCATGAGTGATGTGAAAAAAATAGGAAATGATCAGTGGCAGGCAACTAAGGTGTTTAAAGCTCTTCTGCAAGGAAGGGTGGAAGTGCTTAGTCTGGTGAAGGGAAGGTTGAGAAACAACCTAGCAGCTGCCCACAAATGTCTGAAGAACTACAAAGATGAAGAACTGGAACAAACCTCTCTTGAACAACAAGAAATATTCTGCTTAGGTATTGTGAGAAATCTTTTCACCATGAAGACAGAAAAACATTGGAATAGGTTGCCCAGGAAAGTTATGGAATCTGCATCTTCAGAGATACTGAAAACCTGAAAATGACTAGACAGAGCCTTCAGCAAATTGATTTTAATTAGCCCTGCACAGAGCAGGGAGCTGAACTAGATCATGTCCAATCTAGACTTTTCTGTATGAGCTCACCCAATAGTACATGACAGGGTATCCATGTGGGAAGTTGATCACACAAATATGCTGCTGTGTGAAAAATTTTGAATGGAGACCACAGCCAGCCACAGGACATAAGTCAGTAGGAAGCCAGGCTAAGATAATGAGATCAACTGGGAATGGAAAAAAGAATTTAAAATAAACAAATGACTGGCCAAAAGATTCATTATTCTCAGTAATCATTTCACTATTTTAAAACTACTCACTGTGTGACCATGTCTATCGAACACTAGATGAAATTCAGAAAACCTTCAGCATTTTGATCTTTTACTTTGATATGTAATAGGCTCAAGCCATCATTATATTTTCTGTGCCCTAAAAAAACCTGTGCAGTTAAGGGATAGGAATCTGGATCAGGAACTTCCAATCATGCTGTTTACCAACTTTCTTGTTGCAGTTAAATTTTACAGTATTCTCGTGCCATATGTAGCACCTCTCAGAGAACCTACTGTCAGTCTACGTTTCTGCATACTGAACAGATTTGTCCATATTTGCAATAAAAGTTGCCAGATGAAATAAAGAAGTTGAAACAACCTTCCCCTGTCTGCTTGTTAGGCTAGATGGAAAGCATTGGTCTGCAACCAAATCCCTTATCCCCCTTTCTTATTGACTCAGAAAGTGAGGTCATAGCACAGGGACAAGATCCATAAAGCTGCTACTTTGGCACAGAGGAAGGTAAGTGAAGCAATATGGAAAGGTGTGAGTTACAAAAACTCACAATGTCTTTCTAGCATTGAGTATATCAAGATACTACTCATGCCTTCAGGCAATGAATCATTCTTTTGTAAGTCTGTTTGTTAACATCTAGTTTATTAGCAAGTATTTTTCTATGTTCTGCTCCCAGCCTATCCAAGACTTCCCCTCCTCCTCCTGTGACTGTATTTGTTGACCTTCTGTGTTCCAGTTCAGCATTCTGCTCACCTATCTTCCTTCCTGTTGTTTTGTATTTCTCATTCTGTTATTCCTTTTAACTTAGTCTCTCTCAACCCAGATTAACAATTATATTTAATGTACTCTGTATCAAATGTTAAAATAAAGAAAATCACCCAGGAAATACATTTTATTGTATGGGTAAACTAAGATAACATTTGCAATCTGCAATGACTTTTACAGTGCCTCCCTTTCTTCTTACCTTTTTTTCTGTAGTTGGTTTTCTAACTGTATGTTTTTGCAACACCAACCATGATGTCCTATCAACAGCGGAACACCATACACACAAAGCAGTATGGCAAATTAATAACAATTTATAGGAAATAAATCTTTAACATCTTAGTTTTGCTTACCAGAAATGACCAAGGGAGGCACTTATGAAGTACATCTCAGTGATCAGAAGTACACTTTTCCATTATTCTAGTAATATCACACTACAGTAAGCAAACTGTTTCACATTAATTTCTAAGCACTGAGAAACATCTTGGGGGGAACTGTGTTTGGAAGCAAGCTTAATAGTACGTTAATTTTAGTCTGACAGGCATCATTCTATGTGAAAGATATTGACTTTGTTCACTTTTTACTAGTTTTGCGATAATAGTGATTAGTTCATTTGTGGGGGGAAAGAAAAAGTCAAAATTTTTGCTTCAGCACCCATTTTAAAAATCTGGAACCTGATTTGTATCATTACATATCACTTATGGCATTAGTGTTACTGTCAACTCTTTTATGTTCTTTACTGCTTTCTACTTTTCCCTGTTCCATAATAACATTTTGTTGCCATAGCAAACCTTTCAAACCTTCAAATTCTTCATTGACTTTTTCCAGACATAAGCATATTTTAAAATTGGGAAATAACCATCAATACCATGTGCATTCATGTATGTATGAACTCACATAAGTGTCTCTGACTACTCCTGAACACTTGACATTTTCAAGCCTTTAAATCTAAAATTGCAGCTCAATATTGCTTAAGTTTTATACACAAACACAGGCATGCATCCTTCAATAACGATAAATTTTCCAACACGGACACTCAAGACTCAGAATGTCTCCTCAAGCAACACGTCATCTTCAAGTGTTAACATGTGTATCTAGATGTAGACTTAAACATTTGAAATTAGAGAATTAGGCATTAATCTGGCTTTAAAGCCTTAGGACTAGATTGAATGTGTGCAATGGAAGACGACTAGAATTTCGGAAAGGAAATGACTCAGAATATTTGCAATACAAATTGTTTACAAAATTGGCACAGGTATGATAACTTTAATTTTCAAGACCATAAATATATGTTGATGAAGAATTTTGGACATCTAACAGAGAGCATAATGGTACCAGAAAAAGATAGACTGCAGTACAGAGTTCTGTCTAGTGGAAATTCATTCTGTCCTTAGAAAAAACACTTTTAAACAAGAAGTTCATTTCCCTGACAGATGTCACAAAGGAGGTTTTTAATGATATCTGAACACTGCATTGCCAGCAAATGTGTATGTTGCATATAGGCAACAAAATTGTGTAGAGTTTATTTTGTCTCTCACTTTGAGGGCATTTTCTAAAGCCATTAAAGCAGAGTATAGCATAAACTGTAAAAAAATTTCTGTAGCAGAGAGTCAGCAACAAAATGTAGGTTACAGAAAAGCATACAACAGAATAACAAAATGCAAGGAAGCAAAAAGCTTTTTTAAAGTTCATGGTTCTTTACCACACCTCCTATACCTCCATATAGTTTGTATAAAGTTCCTTTTGTTTTAAGTACTTATAGAGTAGCTATAAAGAACATTTCTAACTATAGGCTGAAGTGATATTTTACTGCTCTTTAACAGTTTAATCAAAGAACAGTGAAAGATGAAATGGATATCATGACAAATCCACAATAGTCTTACCATGTGAGTGCTGGTTGTCATTAGCTGAGGATAGGAAGAGAAGCAAGTAGCAAAAAGAAAAAAAGCACACAAATAAAATAGACCAAAATATCAATGGATAAAATAAATAAAATGCAAAAGTTCATAAAATTTGCATTCATGTGACTGCAAAGCAAGTAGAGATAGATTATTTTAAGCTACTATATGTCAAAAATAATTAAACTATTAAAAAGCTTGTTATATTTAAGATCTTTTATGATCATTCATAACTACTCTACCAATAGTCTTTTGATATGGTAAACAGATATTCATCAGATGCATGTTAAGTATGAAACTGGAAAGTTACTGTATAAATTCAGAAGTAATACCTGAAATTTATGTTCTATATTTCTCCTCATTAGTATCCAATCCTGTATCTGTGCTTACTGATACACAGTATGTTCCATTGCATAGTCCAGATTTTGCTAAACAGATAACCCATCTATCTCACTGTAACTCATAAAACAGTTATTGTCTTGCATGAAATATCAAAGAAAACAATTAAAACTATGTTCATTTCACAACTGGCATTAAAAAAAATTACCATTGACTGATGAAATCCAACACTAACCTGTCCATTGCTGGTCACAACTGTGTTGTCTAACAATAAATAGGCACCAAAGAAAAATACCACAGCATCAAACACTCCTAGGAATGTCCAATAAATAAATGCACGCCAGCGCAGCAAAGCATTCTTGGCAACATCTCTGTGTGAAACAAGAAACACGTATTCATTATCAGCAGGTTTGAAAATTCCAGATAAATGAGATCATTCATATTGTTTCTTGAAAAGCACCACATTTCCACATTACAACTGTCTATCGCTTCAAATCTAACTCCTTCCTCAAAACATCCTCTATATTTATTTTTACTTAACTCTTAGTAAATCCTTTGAACTGCTCCCTGTACTTCTGCTTATTTCAATAATAGCAAACTCCCTGTGCTGTACCCATTTACTTTTCAAACTTTTTACAGAAGGTATCTCTTTTCCAGTGCTTGCTGCACATGTCATGATCCACTGCAGATATTAAATGGAAACACTAGAGGTCCCTGGAGACTTTGCTTTATTTCCTCTAGGCTACTTATATACAGACTATTGCAACAAAATAAAACATTTATTTTATGTGGAATGTGAAACAAGGGATTTGCAGTTGACTTGAAGGTTCAGGTCAAATAGGATTTCTTGAATGTTTTCCCACAAAAAATACAGGGATTTGTCAACAACAGAACTCTTCATCAGCATGCATTTTCTTACTACAAAAAATTTAAATTTTACAACTTTAGTTCTTGTCCACAGAATGGGTATGTATCAGCTTGGCATACAGTATAAAACACATCAGAGTAAATCAGGACACAGTTAAATGAAAACCCTGAGTTACAGAAACATTTACTACCAACCAATACTTCCACCATATGAACTTTAAAGACTGTCCGATTACCATATAAAGTAATTTCTCCCCACAGATTAACAATATAGAGTGCAAACCCGTACACAGCCAACAATAGCCTCATGTGGCCCAGAACAACCACTATGGCCCAAAACAGCTTAGCAACAGGCTCTGTTAGGTATCAAAACCCACAAGTTTCTGACAAATAAGCTTTGCTAGCTTTCAAAAACCAAAAAAGATCTTCTGAATTAACATTTCTAAACTAAAAACATTTAAAATATCAAAGAGAAAATAAAAACATTACTGTTGAGTTTCAACAGTAATCGCTTGTATTCCTCTTCAATTTCAGTGGTAAAAACATATCACTACATTGATTAACATTTGGGTGGCTAATATTACTTCTTTCAAAGAATGTTTTTCCTGTGATAATCTACTGTTAGCCCTACCTGAAATGTACTGGCTTTGTAGCTACGAGGATCTAAACTGGGCACTGTTCCTAATTTAGATGGCCAAATGCAGTTAATTGACAACAACTGTACGTCGAGTGGCTAAGAACCTAAACAAGTCAATTCCAACGCCCAGAAGTGAGTCAACAATATGCGGAGGACAATGCTGGACACCACACAGAATACATCCTCTGATACAACAATCTAACACTCAGTCATCTTTTCTCTCAGAATAAAACATGTATATAGAAAAACCAGCATGTTTTCTTTCTTAAAAATACTTCTGTTCCCCATGTTTCCTCCCCATTATTTCCTCCATAGCTGGAGGAAATAAAGAGTACTAAAATAAATCCTAATTTGATTTTGTTGAACAGTGATTTCTATTTAGCTCTCATTCCCTTTGTAGAACACATGGTGTGATTTGTAAATGTGCATGTAAAAATACATGTTTATCTATTGCACTTTGTAGACCATGCACGTGGTCTTCAACCCTTCTGTTGCAGTGTATCTGATGTTCTACTGTAAACTTGTGGCACAGAAATCCTGAGGATTTCCATTGTAACGGACACAGATCCCACAACTGAACAGTCAAACTTTGGGGCACAGTGTTTTAATTTTACCTGTACAGGGAAGGCTCTCTCTTGAGTATGTCTGCACTGACATGTTGTTCCATTAGACTGTACAAGAGGATAGGAAGGGAGGTGAAGCTGATATTGTACAGTGTTAGATACGCAGTATCATATAAAGTCTGTAGGTGGAAAAGAATTAAATCAACTACTTTTAATTTAAAATTAAATCTTACTTTAAAATTAAATCCTCTGCATGAGACTTGATTTAAAATGAATATGTGAACTTCTGCAGGAAAACAAAGTTCTATTCCTTCAGAATGGAGGCAAATACCCCTCTACAGCTGCTAACTGATATAGGACACAACCCTCCACCTGTATCCCATTCACCTGGAGGCAAAAGATCAACTAAAAGATCCATTTCCTGGACCAGTCTGGTCCACATACTGGCTCCCCCTATTGTTTCAACTGTACGACCAACTCCAAAGTACCCAAACTGAACAGCAGATTCCTGTAGAGGCAGAAATTCCTCTCACATACATCCACATAGCCCCATCCCCTTTTATCTCCTCTATGTCTTTAAAACATGGAGATATTCAGAGAAGAAGTGAGAGCACTCCAGAGGTTTTTCAGCTGTGTGTGACTGCAGTGAGCTACAGCTCACATCCCAATGTGTCTTCGATTCTTCTTCTAACCGAAATGCTTTCTCACGTACGTATCATCAGTGTACCCTCACACCTACCATGTCACCCCACAAAAAGAGCTGTTTACTTCCTCAAACCTATTTGGTGATCATTTATGTTGGAAAAAAATTCTACCAAAACCCCCTTTTTGATTCAAAATTACATTTATCACTTAAAAGGATAAAAATTAAGCTAAATTTTCATCAACACATGCTTTCATATCTAAATCCTAATAATGCTCAATAAAAACTTACAAAGTTTTCAGTGGTCATTTGAAATGGAAACCAAAACAGATAAAAATAGTTTTGTCATTTTGACTCTTCCTGGGGCTTTCTTTCAACAAATTCAAAGCAACAGTACTATTTTCTCTGAATTAATTCATTAATTCATTGAATTCTCACTGAATTTAATACTGAAAACATAAACCCTATTTGTCTAAATTCGGTCATTCATTCCTTTGTTTTTTTGCTCCCTCATTCTGAAGAAAGAAGAGGTAGATCTTTTCTGCACAAATTAGATGAGAACAAGGGAGAACAGAAAATAAACAAAAAATTTAGGAAGGCGAATACCAGATCCTATCCCGAATGACAGCACTTTTCTGGTGAGCAACAATTCTCTTTTCTTCTATTTTTCAGTTTTTATATTTTCTTTTCAACTAATGGAACGCTGCTATTCATCTGAAATTTGTAATTCATACCAGTCCATGCCAGAGAAGACTAGTTTATTCTCTCATTTTCATTCTGCATTCTAAACTTGAACAACTGGTTCAATTATTCATCTTTCAGGATTTCTTCTATTCATGTCCAGTAGGCTTAAATCTAATTGACTTACATTTTCCACAGACATTTTACTTTGCATTGCCATTTCCAAATTTTGTATTTCTCTATTCCTTGACTTTAACATTGCTTTTGTGATAATTCATAAAACGGACTTGTGTAACTTTACTGCATTTGCCACTGAAAACCGTATGAACCAAAAACGATGTTCTTCTTTGTATAAACTAACACAAAATTCTCAGGAGGATCCCTTTTTTTTTAATAAAGAAAGCAAAAGACATAACATGACATTGATGGAAAAGGATCAACCAACCTGCTGTGAAAACCCACAGAAGAATTGATATAAAAACTGAGGAAAAATGAAGCAGACATTCTGAAAAACAAAGTGAATGCCGTCAAGTGAAATGCAAGCGCTTATTTATATACAATGCTATAGATATGTATATCATAGTTTTATAACACTAGCAATAGTGAGCATTGCAGGAATAGTGTATGTATTAAACACCAATAGTCAAATCTTGCAGTAATGCTGCTAGAAAAAAACATTTACAATATTTTCAAAACAATCTTATAAGGCTACAGTTTGAAAATTCAAGGCCAGTGAAATTTGGGATCCAGGAATACAGTTCAGTTAAAGCAAAGAATATAAGGGACAATCCGCAGGAGGAGACAAATCATGATAAGCAAGCATGGATACTCTGGTTAGTATGGTTTCCAGCAAAGCAACTTTAAGATGTTTCTAGCTGTAACCCCAAATGTCATCCTCTCCCAATTATACATATAGTCAAACACTAGAACCCTGAATTACCCTGTGACAGTTCCTTTCTATAATCTTCCACTGCTTACCAAAAGAACTTGGATGCCAACATTTAGAAATAACAAAGCTGTCTAAATAGGGGGATGCTCACCATGAACTTTCTCCACCTACACTATCCTAATGAACTTAGCATAACTTAATTTGCAGTAATTTTTAAGTTTTCAAATACTATTTCCAATGTGATTTAAAAGTTCACTATAGAGACAGCCTGGAAGGTACTGGAAATAAGCAGACCAGTCTGAGATGGAATTTGTAGGATATGAAAAAATAAGATAAAAATTTTGGTTTTAAATGTAACATCTCTTACAGAATGTATCTATTTAAAACTATTTCACTTCATGCTCAGAATAAAAACAACAATTCCATTTCAGCACTGGATCTGGTACTCAAGAAAATCTCCTTATGGAATTATTGCTGTTTTGTAACATTAGCTGCAAAAACTGTAAATAGTTAGACATTACCATTTAAGTGAGGTTTATGTAACTAGAATAAGAATTCCCCTACCTTATAAAAGAAGTATTGCACAAGTTCAGATATCCTAATGTAATAAAAATGCCCATGAACAAGCAACATTTTTTTCAAATGTTTAAATTTAGGTATTGCATAGTCACTGTTTCTTGCTGCTTGACGACCTTCTTTGCCAATGATTCCTTAAAAAAATAAAAAGAGGTGAAGCTATTTAATAACTAAAGAACTATTAAAAAGATACCATTAATTGCAAAATTATATAATAACGCTATGATACTGATCTACTGGGTGATCACAACTGTATCTCATACATTATTCCTAGGATAAATGCACTAAAAGTTGTCTATAACATATATAACCTGATTCTTTGAGACTGCCTGTTTGTAAGAAATAAATGGATTTTATCATTTCACTTGAAATAATATGCTAAGGTGCAGGCTTACCTATACCAACATGTGCTTCTAGAATCATACTGACATCATTTGCTCCATCACCAATTGCCAATGTGATAGGATGTTCATCTGATAACTTAATCAGCTTTACAATCTGGAAAAAAAATAGTATTAGAAACTCTCCTCTGTAATGGTTTGCTTATTTTGCGTAAGTGTAACATTAAATAAAAATTACCAAGACAGTTTTATAAGAAATCCTCTGAAAGGACACAAACCCAACATCACCCAATGCAACAAATATGCATAAAGATCACAGTTTCTTCATATTACAAAGTGCTTGTTCCAAACATTTTTAAAATACTTCCAAACTACTTTGAGAGAGATGGGACAGGAGGTAGAAAGAGCCAAATAATGGAAGATGTTGCTGAGATTGCTTAATGCTGTGCCAGTGCAGCAATAAATTAAGAGGGTTCCAGAGTGCACCATTTCAAAGAAATCCTGAAAAGAAAGACTAAAATTTCTGCTTTCTCATCTGTATTGAACTTTTTTCCTACATTTAAGAAAATATATTGGACTCTGCATATATGTAAAAACTATCGACATATAAACTGTCCAGAAATTTGACTTCAAATCTCTCCATTACAAATGATCACCTCTGTAAATTTGGTAACCTAAATTTTTTTGCAACTAAAATCTTCTACAAACTTCCAGACAGTTATAGTGCTGGCTAAATACATTTGTTAATGTGAATATGGGCTATAAATGCTGTACCTGTGTACTGAGAAAAAGACATGACCAACTGAAAAAAAATGAAATGCAAATTCCAATACTTCTTTCCTTTAAAAGTTCTTCAGCTATCTTGAGATGTTTCAGTAATGGAAGGATATGTTTTTACTTGATACAAATTACAAATGCAACAGTCAGGTATACTTAAACGTGGTAACACCCACATTTTTTTGTCTGGATTCTTCTTGGCTTTCCACTTATGTTAAAACCAGAGAAAAAATATCCCTCTGCAGTACTAAGTAACACAGGTTCTTGTAGTGTCAAAAGGGTAGACTATTCAAAGCTTGTTAGGTTAAAAAGAGAGCAGTTAGTTCATTTATTAAATATGTTCGTATTAGTATATACCAACTATGATTTATGTACATACTGTTCAAATTTTAAATTCAGGTGCACGGCTGGGTGCTGTTTTAGCATACCATTATGTAAATTGTTTGCCAGCAGAAATTCTCCCCTCTCCTTTTTTTTTTTACTTTTTCCATTTTAGAAGATACAAAAATAAATGGTAGCATCTTAAATTGTCATAGTAAGCCATACAGAGTATTAACCTTCAATATTTATATATGTGCATGACTAACAAGCAATTATGAAATTAAACACAAACCTGTGCTTTTTGCAGAGGTGCCATTCGACAGCATAACACTGCACTGCAGTTCCTGCAAATTTCAAGAAAGAGCTCTCTGTAGCTACAAGAGTTCCCATCTGGTCTTGTTTTCATTATCAAGGATAGTGCTGCTCCATCAATAATTAAACCATAATCTTGCATATCAGTTGAAAGTCTGTTCAGGAATAAAATATAAACTGTCACTGTAAAATTCTCAAAAGTACTTAAAATCTGGCAATAAGAATTATGGGAAAATTAATTAATGAAAAAACAATGAGCATAGAATACCACAAAACTAATACATTACTAAAGGAAATTTTTTGTATAAGACTGATATTTGCAACATTTTAAAACTCTGGACTATGCTGAAAATATTCAGTGCTTCACCAGTTTGAATACATAAATCTGATACCTCAGTGACTTCACCAGTGAGTATGAGTGTATAATTAATGACTTTTCAGTTTGGTTTGAAAAAGTTCCAAGAACTGCAGTGAGGTAAACCAAGTTGCAGGAATAAAGTTAATTTTGTGGCACATTCCATAACACAGAGCAAAAAAAAAACAGAAAGGCCTTTGGCACTCTGATAAGGAAATAATTTTCTTTCCAAGAGTTTACATTTACAGGAATAAATCATGCCTTGAAGGAAATGCCTAAAGGAAACTTGTTGGCCTGGATAGATAAGGCCACTGTCTACATCTAGAGTATGGATATTTTGCCTTTAGTGCAGTGGCTAAGTCAAATACAGGCTTACTTTTATTTATAATATTAAAATACAATAATTATATATGTTTCCTATAATATTACAATATATTCTTATACATAAAAATCTGTAAGCAGTATGCTTGTAGTAATTTGAGCATTGCTAGAAGTGTAATCACGGTCACAGGAAGTAGTTTATTCACTACATTATATACCCTGAACAATGGGGGAAGATAAGACAGTCTGGACTGCAAGAGCCATTTTCTGCAGCATCCAGACAAGTTATTTCAGAGCACCCTTGCATCTGCCTGCATTACACAACAGCCTCAGGCTCCAGGTCAACAGTAAATGTTGTATAAATGTACACCGAGGTTTATTTTTACTCTCTTTTCAGTGTTCCAAGGTTATACACTACTGTGCATGGGGTTTCAACAAACATGGTTTCACCAGGACCAGTGTTTGTGAGAAAAACACCATATTTATTAATAGGCATCTCCATCCTTTCTACTAGAACAGAAGCTATTTTTGGCAAGTAAGATAAAATACTGTAAACTACATTTAATAAGTTTACAGATATTTTCAGCACTTTGCTACCCATTGGCACAAATGGGATAATGCCATTGATGTACAATGATATCAAATAAAAAGGTATCATTATGAAGTTCAAGCAATATACTGAATATTTGGTGTATTACAGTGAAATATTTTTAGCCTGAATTTGAACACACAGGCAGAATCCTGCTATTACTATCTTAGTACGATCTCCAGCTCTTGGGATTAATGTAAAAAAAAAAACAAACAAACCAAATCTAAAGAGTTTTAACATGCAGAAAATTGGTATTGCACAAAAAGTTAAACAAATATGTTTGATCACACCTTGTAAGGCCTGTGGTATTTAAACAAAATGTGGTATGGATGACATGGAGGAAAATGATTTATTTAACTGAATATACAAATGTTCTTGATTAGATGAATGGGGTATAAAGCATAAGGAGAACTCAGAAAAATTATCTGGTCCAGAGATTTAAGCTGTAAGACTAAGAATTATAGCAAATCTCTGCTAAAATGGTATCACAAATGCTTGCTAGCTTGTTGCTAGCAGTTTTATGGTGGAAAGACAAATACAGTGTCAGTTGTGATTTTTCCTTTAATAGTTAAAACAGTACCAGAAACGAGATGAAGAACCATGACTGAAAACCTAAGTTTACCTAAACAAGCTTATACTTAATTGCCATACAATAATTTACACATTAGCAACAGAAACTGAAACATACTGCTGCTTTCTTAAGGTAATTGGTCACCATTTCATTGTTTGCAAAATGCCCAGAAGCCCATTTTTAGCCTGAAAATCCAACTTTTTTCTTACCCTGAGAAGGTATCCCTGGTTAAGTTGCCATTGGGTTTTACAACAATTTTGTTTAGGTCAAAAAGCACATCGAGTATATTCTGCTCCTCAATTTTCTTTGTGGTTAGCTCAAGTATTTGTGTATTTCTTCGGAAGAGTTTGCAAGCGTAGCAAGTAGCTGCAGCCGTCTCCATTTTGTCTCCTGTCAGAACCCAAACTTTAATTCCTGCCTTCTGGAGTGCTTCAATAGTGTCAGCAGCTTTTTCTTGTAGTCTGTAAAGTCAATTGACAAAATACACTGACGGCTATTGCTTGGATATGAGAAATTCAGAGGTCTTTATTGAAAGATTTTCATAAACAAAAAAAGAATTTCAATGGAAGTTATCAGATCTAAGAATTTTCCCCAAAGTGTGACTCCACAAATGTTTAGGGGACTAGTATATGTTTTTGAATCTTTTCAAGATGTAAAGATTCTTCCTTCATTTCCTTAATACCCATTTTGTAGTCCTTTCCTCCAAAACTTTTGCCTGTAACTTGATCAATAAACTATTACATGCATGTAAAATGGTTCAAATACACTGATTTTTGTTCACTTAACTAGTGTAATTGCTTATTAGGTTATAAAGTTACCATGTGTAACTTTAGTGAGCTAAGGGTGTGGAATTGCTTCAAATACGGGGTTTCCCAAATAAACCTCTAATGCCGAAAAAGAGTCTTCAATTACTTTGTCATCACCATTGAACATAAGAAACTAAGAAATGTACTAACCGATCTTCAACAGCTGTAGCACCAAGTAATATAAAATCTCTTTCTATCTTCTCATATGCCTCTGCCAATTTCTTTTCCCGGTCCTGAAGGGCCAACTTTGCATTCTGAAGCAGCTTCTGTACATTGCTATATTCTTCTGCTGTGAGCTTTTTATATGCAACACACAATGTTCGCAGTCCCTCCTAAAGAATGCAATGAAAAGAAACAAAATGCATCTTACAAACTCCTCTTAGACTTCTTGCTGGTGTTTATGCTGGATGATTTGAAAAAGGAACATCATGAAGTGAATAAGTATAGACTGTTACAGTATAATACAGACTAGGATATAGTTGAGCTTGATTCTGTGCTGCTCTGGAAGCAGTTACAACCTGATGGACCAACCTCAATCTTCCAGAAGATAAACAGCTCAGTGATCCAACTGGATATATGAGATTACAAGAGAAGGCAAAGCCAAGGTAAACTTTTCCCTCCCTATGTGTATAATTAGGCAGGATGAGTCAGAATAAATAATAGTAATATAAATAGTAGCTCTGCAGAGTCTGATTTTGATGCTGTGTTGCAGCAGATATACGGACAGGGACCAAACATCACAAAGAGAAATGAAAATCCAACTGCACCATTTCAGTCAAGTGTTAATTAGAATTTAGCTGCAGGTGTTTCAGGCTGCATCAAACTTCTGGACTGTATGATGAACAAGAAACGGAGTATATAGATTGTGTAAGGTGGGGAAAAGCTGTTATAACACAGAAAAGTTTTGCTACCTCAGTTATATTCTGCTTCTCACCACACCGTTTAACTGGCACTTCAGCTTCCTTAACTTTAATCCAGTAGGTCTTTACATAGTTTCTTATTACCAAACCAAGAAGAAGAATTATTAAAATAGCTCCCTGCCTCTTGTTATTGATAAAAGCAGGTGCCACGTATTTTCTTTGCGAGGCTTCTGTATGTAGGAGCCAGCCCTATTTCCAATTATCCAGGATGAAAAAATAGCTGTTGATCTGGATTTCTTTCTTGATACATATTGAATGAATGTGATACGTAAATACTTTTTCAATTTCATTAGCCTCTTTTACTTGTAATTATCAGACAGCTGTCCCATATAATAAAGCTTAGTAAAGCACTTCGAGAGTTTTTTGCTTCAAAACAAAAGCAGGTGACACTGTAGGGGTTTTTTTGTCCACATACCTGTAATAATACTTTGGTTTCAGTTTGAGTACTGGATGCCAGCAAATTATATGCCATTTGTAAGACTGGCAGCTGTCCTGCATTGCAATGAGTTCTGTGTATTTTTTGACACAACAAAATTCAGTTTTACAACTCCAAATACTACTTTTAGGTAAAACGAAGTCCTGAATTTCTTTTAAAGGTGATCAGCCAGTTCATAGCTGATTTTTAGCAAGGAAAAATGTAAGATATGGATGATCTGTCTCCCCAAAGCTTGTAAAGCAATCAAAGGCAGCAGGTAACAGTTGCTAAGGCTGAGGACTAAAACTAGCAATGAGATTTACAGTTTTTCACTTTTCTTCTATTCAAAAATTAATTCAATCCACAATTGTGAGTATACCATACTAATGAGCTAACTGATGATCTCTGGTTTAACTTACAGTTGTGCATATCTAATGCATTCATATTGCACCACAACTGACATTTAGAAGATGAGATGGATGACAGATACAAATAAGCAAGTTACACAGACTGCTACCCACAAAGCCTGAGTGAACCTTGGCACGGAATAACCTTGGTGCCTGTAAAGACAAATCTGTTAGCAGATAAAGCAGGAGGTCAGAGCACTTAACTTCTTTTTGACACTGATATCATGTGAACAGATCAATCAAATGGAATCTTACCACTGCATTGCGTTCTACTCGGGATCGTACTTGGTCAATTTTACCTTCTTTAACCCTAGGAAATATGGAGGAATCTGCTCCCTTACAAAACAGAAATATATCACCTAAAAGAGACAGCATATGGAATTCAAAATGACCAAATATACTTTCTTCAAAAAACATCCAAATTAGTAAGTCTTCAAAATGTTTTCTTCCAACTTTTTTGTAACATTTGTACTCGCGCTAGTACCCGGTCCCTTATTTTATAAAGAAAGGCACACAGACTATGATTAATGCTTAACTGATAAATCTGAAACAAATTCAAGTGAAACAAAAAAATCGAACAGAATGTGACAGCCCTACCTGTTGAAGATTTAACAATTACACTCATTCGCCGTCTCACAGAATCAAAACTCAAAACCTCCAGTAATTCAAACCTGAAAAAGAAACAGAACTATTTTTTATACAACTCTACTTTTCCTAATCCCTAAACTGACTTCAAGCATATAAATGACTTCAAGCATATAAATTAAACATGACTTCTAACATGGAAGATTATGTTGAGTACTATGGAATATGGAACTAGTACAGAATGAAACAGCAGGTTGCAAATAAGAAATAAGGAAAGCCCTTACCTCCTCATTACTTGAAACAGAATTCATGATGTCCTCAAGTATCTTTGGATGTATAGTCAATCTAATCCATTTAAGCAGAAGACTAGAAACTTTGCAGCATAGCACTGTACTGCATATAAAGTAAGTTTCTATGTATAATACTTAGACATAGCCTTAGAACTTGAAATGCATGCTTACACAAAGTCTTTATTCTATATTTTTCTCATTTTTACTATTCCTAATCTCCCAAAAGTGCTGACCTAATTCCATGAATCTTGCTCAAATGTTGAATGATAATTTATTCAAGTGAAAAAAAATTATTTTTTACTGGTTTATATTTGCTATTATTTCTATGATTTGATTTTATCACATGTTCCTTTCCTTTCTAAGAGGAAAACTGAACACAAGCTCCTCTTGCACTGTTTTGGTTTCATCAGCTTGTATACTTCTATCATTTATTCTCTTACCTATTTCCTTTAATCTAAGAGAGCCTCCCTTTTACCAGCACAAACAAGCAATCCAATCATTATTCCCAACTTTTTCAGGATTCATCTCTGTCCAGATCTGCTTGTTTAATTAGTCCTAAGTCCTAAGTCCTTCAATCCTAAGTCCTTTTAACATCCTAGAACTCAAACCTGTGCATAGCTACATCAGGCCTATGTCTACAAACCGTGACGCATTTGGGAGAAAATTCTCAATTATAGTGTTTTCTTCTGAGTCACCAAATTATACTGACTCCAGTTACTAGGAGCTGAACCAAAAAAGTCTGAAGTAACCTTTGGGAAAAACACTCATATTATCCTAAAAGGGGATAAAGTAACAGCAGGGTTCCTAATATTTGTATCCAAGTGTCCCTGTGTAGTTAGCAGAGTACCCAAGCAGGAAGACCCAGATATACAACAGACTTAACCAGCAGACATCTAGAGAAGTGTAAGGTAAATTTTCAAGGGTATGTACATCCCACGGAACAGCTGCACTAGTTCAATGTTATTGAAAATTTGAGTCACATTATGGTCCACAAAATTTATTCTACAGGTATTACTCTCCTGTAAATTCCATGGATTATTTGTGAACAACAAATTGGGTACACAGCATTTTCTATTAAGAATGTATTATTTACCATATATAAAACCATGAGAAACTACTAGATTAGGTCATGAATCCCACACCACACCTTAATTGTTGTACCAATATTTTATACTGCATATAATGTCAAAAAAAGTGAAAGTAATTAAAATTGCTAAATTTTCTTTATTTAATTTATTTTTCTACTAAAACACAAGGTTCCTGACTTTCCTGACTTAAAAATTCATGTATAAGGAAACAATAGTTTATTAAACACATCAACAAAAACTCATCATCAGTCTATTTTGTTGTATTTTTAACCACTCACTTTTCTATGTTATTTTCCCGATTTAAGATCTCCATAAAATTGTCCTTCAGCCTTAGATAGGTGTAACCAAGTCTGTAAAATGAAACAGATGAAGAGAATGAATACAACAAATATATAATTATCTGGTTTAAGCATGTCATAAGGATTTAAGACTGAGCCCACAACAAACCAACACCAGAATCCCAGAGTGTTTTTATTTGATTTTAGACTATGAATAATCATGAAGTCATGTTAAGGAATCAATCAGCTGTAGACTACTTAGTGTGTATTATTACAATTTTTGTTTTGAAAACGATTTTGAGCTTCAGTGAATAGATCTGCAGTTTAGAAAAGTATAATACCTAAGTACACACATACCTCTGTATTCCTTCAACTAAAGCAACTTCATCAGGTGATGATGATATATATATACAAGATCTTCTTGAGAACCGGTTTTTCTTCAAACCATCTACGCTGTCATCATCCTTTACCTGAACAGTGTGGCAAAGACAAAGAGCTCGGAAAAATAGTTCCTCTCTCTCCTGAAAAATAAAAGGAACGGTTGTCATTACATGTTATCACTTGAAATCTCTTCTTTTGGAAGGTGATCAATGTGACTGATTACTACTGATTACTACTGATTATTAATTGGACAGAGGCAGGCTCTTTTAGGGGCAGCCAGGTCTTTCCCTGTGGTAACAACACGATTGTGTCACAGCTGCTTGTACCCCTAAGATTGCCGTACAAGTCAGGTTGCTGGGATTGCCATACAAGTCAAGCTAATGATGCAAAAAAACCCCAAAAACCCAGTGTGCATCTTCTACCTCCTCTGAGTGCCTAGACGTGACTGAAAGGTGTTTTTTCTTTACTTTTGCTTAAACTTCAACAACTTGTATTAATTAAATACTAGTCAAGGTATAATTTAGAAGTCCTGAGTACACACAGAAGGATGTAGTATCTGGAACACAGGTCTTAGCAGGGCTTACAGATTTCCATCTCTTGAACAGCTTGAACACCCCTCAGAACTATAAAAATTACTGAAATGCATATACTTTGGCAGCTCAAGCAAACCAGTTCCTATAAAATATCAGATTGTTTGGTAATGACAGCTCCTGGCACCAGAAAGAGATTTCTATTTCATGGATACCTGGCTGTGTTATATCTCTACCTTTGTGTCTGAAATCTATTCTTCTGTGCTGTTAGATACTGACTGTGCCATTGTGATTCCAAGATAAAAACACAGCATACCTCGGGACCACATTCTGAGAGCCATGGGTGAGAGACATATGGCTGCTGAATTACACAAACATATTTTAAGAGAGCTTATTTTGTCATAGTGAAGGGTATGACATGAAGTAACTGTGAATGATATGATACTGCACTGATTTAATTAAAAATACATTGTACTTTGGCTGTGATTATCCTGGCCATGTACACCGTGTTCACCTGTTGACATGTGAAGACTCCTGAACTTTCAACTAACTTTGCTTTACACAGCAAATAGCCACAATACATGCATGCTGTAGGTAGCACACTTCAAATTAAGTCACATTTTAAAGTAATTTAATTTGATCATAAACCATTCTCTGGCCCCATTTTCACTCAGTGATGACTAAATAAGTGCTTGCACTAAGCCCCCATTTTCCCCTTTGAGGATTTTCCTGTCTTGCTTTTCCCTGTTGTAGCTAAGGTTAAATGGAAACCAGTTATCTATGTCTGTAGCTATTAACCACAGGAAGTTCTGTATTTGGGTTTTAATTCAGTTTTACAATTGCATTTAAATGAGAAACTTCCCATTAAGCATTTAAATCTTACTCTTAACTAGGAAATGAAAATGTCTATGCAGTTATCTACTTTGATTAGTAAAATTCAAGAATGTTGAATTCCTAATATTACGTTCATTAGTACAGTTCAATTTTCATTTTTCACTGTAAAAAACCACGAACATAGAAAGAGTTATCATACCTTTCCACTACCTCCTGGAGATGAATCAATCATATCAATGCCTGTACAGTCATGGAGGATTTGTCCATTGCAGATAACATGTGGTACATAAACATGCCCTTCGATGCAACATTCTACGAATTCCATGTTGTTCTCAGTTAATGTTCCTGTTTTATCTGTGAAGACATACTCAATCTGCAAATGAGCACAAATTAAAAACAGCAGGAATGTGAACAGAGATTTTCCACCACCTCTGAACAAAACTGAGTTTCTTACAGGGTTACACCTTCCTTTCAAGATCCTTAAGCTCTTTCAGAAAAGGAAGACAACCATTTCTTTGGGCAGTTATCTTTGTAGAAATATAGGCCCTGAAAGATTTTATCCTACGAGAGTATCAAGCAATGCTATCTTTTGCCTCAAAACACATATAAATAATGTGTTTAAACTACTTCCACTCTTCTCTCTAGGTCCTTTTTAGTTTTTAATGTCTTTCTTCCTGCAAGAAATATATTTTTAGAAACAAAATGCATAAAAATTTCATTTCCCAGGGATTATTATTTAATGCACTGCCTGGATTTGGATCAGTTACTGTCAAAACAGTCTTTAGGGCAGTATCTGAATTCCCCACTACAATTAGGTTAGTTTTAATGAGGATTGTGGATACATACAGTTATACACATGGGCACTGTAATTGCGCTGGAAACACTCATTTTGTCTCAATATTAAATTTTTCATTAACTTTATCTTCTACAATGAGCCCCAGTGCTTAAGTCTAACAACATTAAAAATAAAACCAAAATCTGAACAATAAACTAGAAGAACTAGATTGGCTCAATATTGGATCCTGGATGTAGGTATTGTATACATACTGCATGTAATATTTGATAAAATAAGAGAATGAAGTAAGGTAAAGAACTAAACTTTGAAAATAATGCTATTATTTAGAATTCATTAGATTGTTTAACCAACTTCACCATTTATGCAGTGCACTGAACAAACTAAAAACCAAACAAATTTTTGCTCTCAGTCTTCAAAAACATTCAAAACCAAGTCACTAATTATGCAAACTTTCCACTGACATTAACCTTTGTAAAATTCACTAATCTGAAAAGGCAAATGCCAAATTTTCCTGTGTTTTTTTATCTGTGGACAAAACACCCGTAATTCAATCTTTTACAGAATGGATAGGATTTATACGGATTTTTTTCATCTCAACCCCTACACTCAGTTTCATAATACAAGCTACAAAACGCTATCAACCAAAGATCTTTTAGTCATTCAGTGTGTTGCTTTGTCATAGTGTTTCCTCATTTTCAGACAGACCCTCCTGTTTCACTGGGCACCACTGAGAAAATCCTGGCTCTAGCCTCTTAGTACCCTCCCATTCAGGTATTTGTACAGATTGGTAAGATTTTCCCCAAACCTTCTTTCCTCCAGGCTGGACAGTCCCAGCTCTCTCCACCTGTCTTTGCATGAGCCATGCAAAGTCCTGTCCCTTGCCTTTGTGGCCCTTCACTAGGCTCCCTCCAGTATGCCCATGTCTCTGTAGGACGGAGCCCAGAATTGGCCACAGCACTCCAGGTGAGGCCTGGAGAGGGGTAGGATCACCTCCCTTGACCTGTTGGCAACACTTTGGCTAATGCAGCCCATGATACCATTAGCCCTCTTTGCCATAAGGACACACTGCTGGCTCTTGTTGAACTTGACTTCCATCAGGACTCCCAAGTCCTTTTCTGCAAAGCTGCTTTCCAGCTGGATGGCCCCCAGTCATCCAAATAATTAATGATCAGGATGGGAGCCAGTACTGACCCCCAGGGGACACTGCTAGATAGTGGCCTCCCACTTTGCACTGCTGACCACCACCCTCTGAGCGTGGCTGTTCACCCCTTTTTCAATCCACCTCACTGTCTGCTCATCCAGGCCATAATTCATCAGATCCTCTTTGAGGATCTTATGGGAGACAATGTCAACTGTCTGCCATAATAATGAAATACCTGGTACCACCCTTAATACAAATAGGTATGTATCCTTAAAAGCTTTATTACCAGTTTGACTAGAAAAATACAGCATCTTATTTATTTATTTGAAAAACCTATGAAAACATTTTTAACTGAGATCTTAAGTTTTTTTCTCAAACAAAATTCATCTGTATCTGTCTCAATGTTTTTTTTTCCATCTAACTTTTAATCTAAGGAAGCTAGATGCCTATATAATTTCCCTCTATAATCAATGAAGAGAAAGTGTTTATTCCTTAATAATATAGTAATACTAATTGAATTCCACTGACTGGATAAGAAATCAGAATTTTTGACTCTGAAAATAAAAATATCCAAATTTTATTTTTAAAATTAATCAGCACTAAAGAAAATGCACATGTAGCTGCAAAAAAAACCCCAAAATAAAACAAAGCCAAAAAACCTTGAAGTGACAATTTTAAAATAAAAACCTACAGTAGAAACAGTTGAAAAAAAAATTATCATTCAATGAAATTTACCTGTCCCAACTCTTCATTGAGGTCAGAAGTATTCACCAGTGGTCCTTCACCTGTATCCTCATCAAACATTTCTTCATCCCATGTAATGAAATAAGAACCGAGAAATTTCTGCATTTCCACAGTGACATACATGGATACAGGAATAATGTAGTTGAAAAGAACCATGAATGCAAGGAAGTCTGTAAAAGCTTGAAGAAACTGCCAAAGAAACAAGATGAAAATATTGGTTTTTCATGTGCCATTAAAGACTGCAAGATTACTACATGTATTTACAAATTGGTTTTTTTTTTAGTAACTTTCAAACAGTAAGCAACGCCTTTCACAGCTCACAGTTCTGCACAGGATGTAGACCTTCATGATTTATAACATCACAACTGGCAGGAAATAGAGCTTTTTCTTTTAAATTTGCATTTTTCTTTACAGATATACAGGTGTAGAATACTGTTACATAGCATTATTGTGAAATTCTAGAGCAACTAACGTGCATGGTGAAGACGTTTTGGGGAACAAGGGAAACAGGTACATTCGAAAATAACCAGAAAAATAGCATAGATGCACAGCAACTCCTTCAAGGATTACCAAATTACATAACTTGCAGGCAGTATCTCATAAATAAATAAAGGCTTTCCTTTCCCTCTCTCTCAACACAAGCAGAACGCATACACATAATCTGGCTTAATTTTCCAGTGGTGGAGACTTGGTGGAGCTACAGTCAACGTGCTGAGCAGGTTGAGACAGTGCTACTGGTGGTAGTGAGAACTCTGGAATGCCTGGCTAGCATGTGCTCCTCATGCATTCACAGTAAGGAAGCAAATTTTCCCCTAGTCTGATTGGGAGGATTTAATGAAATAATATTGGGCTTTCTGTAGGTGAGGGTTCAGTTCACTACTTTGGATCATGAGGGTATCCATTGTGGACAATATCATTGTTCCTGTAAGAACATCTGGCACTAGTGACTGATGCTGTCTGATGCCTCGAATGCTCAAGACAGAGCAATATGAAATGAAGCTTTTGAGGGGCATTTTTATGGAGAGTCTTATAGCAGATTCTTCTGAACATGTCTCTTACAGGACTGCCAATAGCTGTGGGATTCCTTCCAGCCCTGTATTTCTCTGCAAGAGGTCAATTCTTTAGTAATTTATATAAATAACTGGCAATTCCAAAATATTTTCATGAAGCTTTTTATACTAAACCGAACACTTTCTCATCAGTTAAATTCACACATACAACTTAAGAGCAAAAATTTAACATACAACCTTTTTACAAGTACACTATCACCACTGTTAGCAAAAAAAGCATGACTGTAAGTAAGCAGGCTGTATATACTTTTCAGTAGAATGTCTATAAATTAAGGGTTTGGGCAAACTTTCTTGTTATTAAAATTTATTTCCATACCAAATTTCTTTTCCTTTCAGGCTCTGTTTTCTGATTATACCATGGCTCATCACGAAATGGTTCACTCTGCCAGGCATACTTCAGAACAGTATTTATTAGTGCTTTACTGACGAGAATACAGAGGTATACGACAAGAAATACATTCATTGATCTAAAAAAAAAATAAAAAGGCAACTTAAGATTCCCATTAGCATATAAGACACAGGTTTATTAGAAAATGTTAAATATCAGCCTAACATTTGCTGCAAGTCTAACAACGCTAAGATGTTAAATAACTCTTCCAAAATGCTTTTCCAATGAGGAAAAACATTATTGAGGACCATTTTCTATTTAAAACGTTAACTGCTATAATTGTTTCCAAAATGTGTGTGACACATTACCAAAACTAGTGTATTAGTGAAAGCAATAGCTTAGATAGAATAATAACAGAATAACTGGGTTTGTATCTGCAGACCTTTTCATGCCATTTCTCTGAATCAATACAAGATCATTCACATAAGTATTTTTATAGAAATATAAAACCAAAAAAGAACATTTTGCTATGTAGCTGTAATGTCCTAACTCTAGGCAGATCTAAAAAAAGAGCAAGAACATTTTGCATTTAAGATTGTATCTTCATTAATGATGGGCATGAACTAAAAGCCATGGGTTATACATCAATAACAGTAGAAGCAGACACATCATCACTGCTCAGTCACTGTGTAAGAGAAGGGCTGTCAGCTGGTCAGTCCATCTTGTCTCAATCAATGACATCTTGTTTTTCACAAGGTTGGACACCTTACTCAGAGCTGATGATTTCAGATAGCAGAGCAGGAATAGAAAATAGTCTCTATTTTGAAAATAATAAGCAACCAATGTCAGCCCACTCCTTAAGGATAGCACTGTCTTACTTTCCAACCATATATGTCTGTATGGAACTTCTTAATTTTAGCTAAACCATGGAAAACATGCCACAGTCAAGCACTGTTACTGTAGCCACTGTTACTTCATTCAAAGTGAAGTGCATTAAAAAAGTTACTTTTACTGAATTCCAAGACTTAATTGCAATGAAAAGCATTGAATGCTAGGATAATAAAAAACATAACCTTGGAAAAATGTCAGTAGATGTACTCTAATCAGCGAAAGAAAAGTCTTATGGAACAACCAAACACCATACATTAAAAAGCTAAGCATTAATTCAAAATGGCTTTATTTTTTAAACATCTAACAACAATAATTCAGTTTTGAGAACCTCATTTATATGGTGTTACATACATGTCTTGTATTGTAAGTAAAAAACTATTTAAAAATAACCAGATTTTAAGTCTCTCTACCTTTTTTTCATTTAAATCAATGAAACATACACTTCTAGAGAAAAAAAGTATCTGATTTGCACCATTCAAGCATGCAGCTTTCAAACCCCAAAATAAATACTAGAAATTTTACTTCTCTACAGCAGATCGCTTCTGTGATTTTGACTGGTAATTTAATGCCATCTTAGTTTCCATGCCAGTGTAGATAGCAACACCTGAAATTAGACAACTTGTTTTACTAAAGATTGCACAGTGCAGTAACTGCAAAAGAGCACAATTCACTACATCATTATACTCTGTCATTTCTTTAATTCTTTAGTCTGAAGAAAAACCCCACAGATTTGGATGATAGCCCAAAATTAGAAATGGCTCTATTATCTTGGTACTAAGAGAGAAATTTTAAGCAGCATTTACATCCCATTCCAGTCAGTTTCCAATTGCTGAAGTGTTTCTATGTAACAACATTAAGTATTATCAAAAAGTTGTAAAACAAGTGACTCAATAGAAATCATAAGCCCAGTAGTAACTGTAGGCTTGTAACCTTGTTTGGTGTTTGCTTATTATTTCAGGGTCCATTAAAATAGTCAATAGAAATATTTACCAAAGATTTTTTCTGTGTTTTTTAAAGTGGCTCCTCTAAGAAGCAGATTTTCAGATCCTAATGGCCTGCAAAATGTAAGTATTACAAAATGTTAACATTTAGAGGAAAACATCAGACCTTAGTGGAAGTCACATAAAACAGGAAATTACTTTTATTTTAACAAACTTACAAGGAATATTTAAAATTTTAAAGGGAAAATTAAAAATAGATAAATAGATGTCTAAAATTAAACTCAAAATTTCATAATTCAAGTCTTAAACCAATGCACCTCAATGCCACAAATGTAGGTACCCAAATAAAGACTCAACACCTTAATTGCACAGTACTTGTTTTTAAAAGCACTAATCCTAGTATTTTTTAGGCTTATATGAACTACAGTATCCTCTATGTTAGAACTACTTAAGGACAATACACTCTTCCATTTTAAGTATAAATGGCATACAAGATATTTTTGATACTTGCTGTAAACATTTCAAAAAATGCCAACAAATATAGGTAAAATAATTTATTGAAGAGTATGGAATTAATGTAAGGACCTCAGTGAAGTTTAAATAATATTTTGGAACATGGTATGTACATTAATCATCATATGAGTTCAAAACCAAGGACTACTTTACAAGACAGACAGCATGCAGAATTGTCAGATTCTATCTATACAGCAATAAAACAGAACAAAACAAAACAAAAAGTATATTCAGTGTTTTCAAACGTCATTCAAAGTGCACTTGTGGTATGAAACTCCCAAAAAATCAAGAAACTCCAAACAAACAGGGCCACAATTCTGATGTAAAACCTGAAACTTGTTCCAAGAAACTAGTGGAACATGAATGACCCAGATCAATCGACAGTTTCCATAGCAGATTGTGACAGAAAATAACAGTGTACAGACACGCTGAGGAGGTTAGGAAGGCACTTAGCCAGCACTAAGTAACTCCCCACATGCTGGGATCTGGGCTATCACCCCAGCAAGCAGCTTCCCTCCTACTGCTTTCCCTCTTTGTGACAAGGATCAGAACAATTTCGAGTACAGCAAGTTGGATGTTGCCTTCCTTGAACACACAGCACTACGGACATTTTAGACAGAAGTACAAACACATTTAGTAAAATTAAAGACGATCATTTGACATGTTCAAGCCCTTCAGAATCTAACAAGAAAAATGAAATACACAAGTGATACTATTCATATTGTTTAGTGCACTACCAAGATCTCACACTAATGGGGCAGTATTGTACAAGTGCTGTCAAAATCCTATCAACATCAATGGAAGTTGAATAAAGACATTAATATACTAAAGAAGAGAAATATGATTAGAAGATGAAATATTTATTATTTATGAAATAACAGTCTGGAGTCTTCTACGAGAAAAATATTCTTGCACTAAGATAAAGCAGCACAATGTTGGTGAACCAAAGGTAATTCTCATTATTGATGCTTATTCAACTGTGAACTGTTTAAATGTGTAGAAACTCCAGATTTCCCCACCTTGCAATAGGCTCATTCCTATCATGGTAAACATTTATTCGACCAACAAATCTGAAAGGGAAATACACAAGTAGTTTAACAGTACTGCTAATAGATTATTTGAGAAATATTTTCTAGGAAGTACTTATCACAGAGAACATTTCCCAACTGAACAGGCTCCAATTATCCAGAACATGAACATGAACATAAGAGATACATATAGATACATACTTAAAACATGTAAATACAAAAATACAAAGAATGGTAACTTGATATAAATTTTGCATATAAAGAGATGTAAGAAATTATAAATTTAGGGATAAATCTTCTAAGTAGATCCATGAGCAAGAAATAAGTCTTATTCCGTAAACTGCCTAAGATAAGTCAGCGTAATTACTATCTTTTACAACATCTAAAGCCCACAACTGAATTAAAACCAAAGCAAACCAAAGCATAGAGCTAGTAAGTAATTCTGCTTCTGAATATCTGTAAGTACATTTTATCTGTATGTGGTGGCTTGACCCTGGATAGCAGCTAAGCACCCAGCAGGATAGGGAAGAGCGCTGGAAGAACAAAAGCAAGATCTTAACAATTCAATACATGAAGGGAAAAAAACAAGTGACACAAAGGCAACCATTCACCACCTCCCATGAGCCTGAGGATGTCCATCCAGTCTCCAAGCAACAGCTGCTTTGGACGACTGCCCTCTGGTTTTATTGCTGAGCATGACACTATATGGCACAGAACATCCCCCTAGTCAACTGAGGTCAGCCATTCTGGCTGTGTCCATCCTCAGCCTCTTGCCCACCTCCAGCCTATTTGCTGGAGGGGCAAAATGAGGAACAAGAAGTTTGACACTGTGTAAAAATTTGGCAACAATAGCTAAAACCGTGGTGTGCAATTAACATAACACTGTTTTAGTCTCAGAGGAACAACACTACACCACACTGGCTGCTATGAAGAGAACTGACTTCATTTCAGCCAGGCTGAGTACCCTGTATTTGCAATACTTCTGTCCAAGTGGATACGCTAATGCAAAGGGGATTAAGGTGGACATTAGTGTTTTCAATGGTAGAGGAAACTGTGGGGAGCTGGTGGGCCTGTTACCCCAAAAGGGAACCTCTGAGGCTCAGAGGAGTGGAAACCTGTCTGCTTAGAGAATATACAACATGGTAGGGCCACATCTGAAGACAATAATGTACAGTTGGTTATGATGCAGCATGATACAAAATAACCACGTGCCTTTGGAAAAAAGATTCACCACTGTGTTTTGTTGAGAGGCAAAGTTTCAAGTAAAAAATTAGCAGAGATGCAAGCTGACTACCAATAAGCATTTTCACTATTTGTGAGTCAACAGCTGTCCCAAAGAATTTCACCACCTGTAATGAGTTTCAACTTCCAGCCATTCACTTTGAGAGCCAAGTATTTAAAGAAAGGATCAAACGAGTGATGGACTCAATATTCTAAAGAACCTGTTCTCACGCAGATTTCTAAACCAACTTCTTAATCACTAAGATTGGGGAAAAGAGATGCCTTCAAACCTCAGAAATAAGTGATGTTTTTTCTGCATCTTCCAACAGTATTTGCTGTCAAAAGAGTGCATTTTAGCTTGACATCACATTGTTTTCTGTGTCTTATTTCAGCTATTTTTTACTGTGGCAGAAAAAACAATTGTTCTCAATGGCATAGGACTTCTTGTATTACTATTAAGACAGAAACCTCAAAAGAAGCTTCTCAAGATTTATCATTAGGTTTAGTGGAATTGTGTACAGTTCTTTTGTAAAATATTGAGTACTGTAAGACTTTATACAACTTTAGACATTTTTCTTCATGTTCTGCATTAAAGTGTTTTGCTAATCGTGATGGCTTCATGCTGTCATTAGTTAGTATTTCAAAGCCTGTGGTGTGAGGTTTGTCGTTAACAACAGCAGATGTAAATCTGTATTTAAAAGAGTCTTGCCAATTTAAATTTTTTCTGGCTAACGTCCTGTCAGATCTGATTAGATTGACAGTGGCTTTACTTTGTAATATGACTGATGAATTTCTCTACCAGGAGCATAAGTGCTTGCCATTTACTTATTGTTCATTTGCGCTAGAATGTTACTATTACCTTCAATCTGCAATTTCTTTGCAAGAATCCTTTTAAGCCACTTCAGTATTTTGTGAGTCTTTCTTCAGTTAAAACTAGATAATATAATCTGCAAATCCATTTAACTGGGTACACATAAATGGCAACACTTTGCAATACTTTGCTGAAAGCAAAGGAGTGAGTGCCAAAGGCAACTTCTCCGTATTGTGGAACACCCTCTTCCTCTGGAGAACCTCACAAACTGTATGTGACATACAGAGAGAGAGTATGGGTGCCAATATCAAGAAGTATACTAAGTATTAGTAAAGCTTAATTTCTTTCTTATTTTTATATTAAAAATAAGGAAACTGAAGTTCTAAAATTTTTGTCACATTCCTCAGTGGACTGCTTTGTGCCATCCCCCTTTGGAGATCACTACCCCAGAGCACATCTAGGGAACTACCTGCAGAAAAGGAGTATAGATGGAAGACCTACTTGACTTCAAGCTCACTGTGGGGCTCGCTCTAACCAGAGAGATGCAGCCAGTATCTTTTCATTAGGATATTTTTATGATTTATTGCTAGGGTACCTCAAATTGAACAGGTAAGGATCATTTTCTTACTTATAAAGGTCAGGCTGAGGTTGTTCACATTCAATGGTAGCATGTAGTGCATCGATTTCTTGCTCATTGCGAAATGCCTTTGTGTCTTGAACAGCATAGTAAGTCTGGAATAAATAAAAACATTTAAATAAAATAAAAAAGGACAGATACACAAGACATTAATCTGTACATATACTTCAGTTCAGCCTGAAATTTACTAACTTTTATGTAAGAGCTCATAATTCAAATAAGATGCACCTCAAAATGCTCCTAGCTGGGCATCTTCTTACATGGTCTTTTCCAATCACTTTTTTAAATGATTCTACAGTTTCGTGCAAGTACCTTTCAGTGTATTCGTAAAGCAGGTCACCATGAAAGCATTTAAGTACAAAAGGTTAGTGTATTATCACTGCAATCTGCATGCCTATACTGGACACAGACAAAATCACAAATAAATGTCTTAAAATTTTTCATAAAATAGTATTACTTTTAGAGAAATGAAGTCAGATGGTAGAAACATAAATCACACAAACTAGTGTACCTGCTCACACATCTAAGCATGAAGCCATATTGTGATCTGTATCAACAATTAAAAGCAAACTTTGCCTTAAAAAAAAAAAAATGTATAGAACATTTAATTACTTTGTGACTGGATTCACCATCCAAACTAGTTGTTGTAACAAAACATGTTCCATCTCCTCTACTACTTGATAGGAATATTAAATCACATGGGAATTTTTCATCTTCTTTTACCATTACAATATCTCCAACCTAAGGAAAAAACACAAGAAAATAAAATGCATGTATGTAGCAGCCCAAATTTCAGATTTCAAAACTAAAATCTAGATTAACACAAATATTTTGAAAATTCAACAATTTTTATTTACACCAGGATTTTACCACAAGAGTAAAGAACTACAGAAATATCTCTGGAAAACTGAATTATACCTTGCAGAATGATAGAGATCTACTGTTTACGGCTTTCCTCTCAGGATAACCATCTGGCAAGTACTGTCTTATTAAGTTTTGCAACATTATTTGAGAGATGGAAGATATTATCCTTAAGACTAAATAAAACAAAACTGTTTCAAAACCACCAGGAGATATGAGCTACTCTCACTGGCTCATGAGGATAAGCATCTAGATCCAAATATTACAAGTAGGTGAAAAAGCCAACAATTCCAAGTCTGCTGATGAAAACAGGATACATTTTTAGCATAATTTAGCAGAATTGTGACTAGAAGTCCATCCTATTTTTATCCATTTACCCTATTTTAAAGGTAAGCAAACTAATTTTTATTCATGAAAACATAGGCAATATTTTACAGCACATTAGAATGCCACAATAGAACAGCCAGCCAATTACAAATTCAAAATATTCTTGCAAATCATTCAAGAAAAATGGCTTTTTCTACATTTCTGGAGGTTAAACAAGCAGCAAAGCCATACTCTATATTCTAAGAATATCAGGGTTTTAATAAAAATCCCATCAAAAACATACAATTTTTGCAATTGTTCATGTAGGTCAACATCTGTTGAATATACTTTTATGTCATAATTTATTATAATAAGAATCAGCTTAATCATTGTTCTTGTTATATGCTTATAAAACAAAATTCCACTATCCTTAGCAGTTGGCAGGAGTCAGTTAATTCCAGTTAAGCAAAACAGTCTGATAAAAATCAGCAATAGTAACATCTAAAAATAAATTTTTAGAATTAAGATAATAAATGAGATTTGTCTAATTGTAGATATGAAAGAGGCTTTTTTTCCTTAATCAATAGCAATGAAAAATTGCAGATTGTACACATGGCACAGGAGAATGCAAACTCTAAGCATACCTGCAACAATCAGGTAAGAAATTCTCATTTTCCTCATCCTAAAACAAATAAAAGTACTAGCGCATAGCACCTTATTAAAATTTAAAAGATGTTCCAACATCTGCCACTATGTCAGCTAAGGATGCAAAGGGGACAGGGACAGGTTCTTTCTGATGGTGCCCAGTAAAAGGGCCTGAGGCAGTGGGCACAACCCGCAACATGGGAAGGTTCACCTTGTTTTCATCCTGTGGGTGACTGAGCACTGCAACAGTTGCCCAAGTGGGGTAGTGGAGTCTCCCTCCTTGGAGAAACTTAAAACCTTTCTAGATAGAGTCCTGAGCAAACAGCTCTTGGTGGCCCTGCTGGAGCTGGGGGTTGGATCAGCAAACCTCCAGAGATGCCTGCCAACCTCAACCATTCTCTGATTGTGTGAAAAAGAACTCCAACTTTCAGCAATTCTTCCTTCTTTAGTTGAATGCCCCCGGGCTTTAGCTGCAGACCTCTATACAACCTAGCCTGTTTTCTCATGTAACATAGAGCTGAGAATTTCACCCATTTACAAATACACTTAGATATCCCTTTCCATGAAAGTATTTTCAAGGTCTGTCTCTCCTATAATTTAGTCACCCAATGTACACACTCTGAAAAGCAACAAATAGGGGAGAAATTAAGAAAATATGGGCAACAGATTAACCACTAAAATTCAAAATCCAGTTGCATGGTACTTGACTATTTTTGTTTGGAATATTTAACTGGTTAGGTACACACCTGGAATTCTCAAGCATGTGATGCCCTAAATTTTTTTATTACCAGGAAGCCCTAGGCAGAAACTATCACACTCAAATGGAAGGTCACAGCAGAAAGGCTGTGAACACTGTTGATGCACTTATGCCCAAAACCCGCAGAGCATAAAAAGACATATTGGAAATAAGAAAATTAAAAAAAAAATCTATCAAATTTTCTGAGTTCTAAAGAAAATAATGTTAAGAAGTTAATCTGCTCATAAAAGAAAAAAAAAACCAAGCAGCAAAAATTAATTTCTGAAAATATATCAAGAAGGAAATGATGCAGCTTTCACAAGGTCAATGAAGAGATTGTGATTTGATGGGTTTTGAGAAAATATTTAGAATGCATTGCATCTGTACATATGCATGCATCTGTATACATAGCACTGACTGTCACAATCAGGCTTAAATAAATTAATAATGTGCAAAATAGTAGTTATACCCCATCTCTGAAAGTGTTCAAGGCCAGGTTGAATAAGGCTCTGAACAACCTGGTCTATTGCAAGGTGTCCCTGCCCACGGCATAGGGATTAGAACTAGATGATCTTTAAGGTCCTTTCCAACCCAAAGCATCCTATGACTCTGTGATAATGACAGTAGACAGAAAATAGAGAAAGGATAACTTGTGACAGAAATTCCAAGTTAAAGAATTGAAAACGAAAGTAACATTTATGGAAGGAGTTAGTTAATTCTAGTTAAGCAAAACAGCCTGATAAAAATCAGCAATAGTAACATCTAAAAATAAAATTTCAGAATTATGATAATGATGCCATGAAGATTTTTTGCCTTTTCTTTTATACCCCTGTTACACCTTTTTTACAACTTCTGTATTCTTAGTGCTTTTTGTCTACGTTCTTGGACTTGTTTGTCAAGCTGAGAGACTAGACATTTTAGAAGCTTCATAGGTAGAGGATAGTGTGCCCCAGACCCCAAAGTCCTCTCCAGAACACATTCTGTAAACCAAGATAGAACCATCCAAGGGAAGGCTCCTTGGGGAGGAGGGCTCATTCAAGCCTCTCATTGGGGAATTTCTGATAGATATGCTAATTAGTAAAACCTATAATGTGACACCAGATCTTATGGGTGGAATTTGCGGGGTGCATTCCGGTGCATTTGACCTGGACGTGTGCACCTAACGATCCTTAAAATAAGGATCCTTAAAATAAGGTAAAATCCCTTTTCCCCTTCTAACCATGTTTGACTCTTGATTTTAAGACCAGGAAAAGGCATCATAATAAATGAGATTTATCTAATCTCATTAGACAGTTTAACTCACTAGGAGTTTAATTTTATAAAAATATTTTATTCAGAGGCATAAAATTAAAAATTAGTATACTGTGGGTCTAATCTCCATTACATGCAACAAATGCTACATCATCACACTACATTTCTGTATAACTTGTTTTATGTGCGAAGTGTACAAGAAGGGTGAAGTAAAGTCTGACTCACAAAATCTGTCAAGTTACTTACTCTTAATTTTCGGCTTTGCTTTCTAACCAGTTTACCGTGCTGAATGAAATGAACAGGGCACTGATTTATTGCATTGTCAGCTTTATGTCGCAGCCAATCTTCATAACCCTAGAAAACAGCGAAATGGAATGATGCAGTGATGCACATTTGGCTATAAAGACACAGAATAGCTCTAGCTTGCAAGAAAAATTTTAAGAATTATCATTGATCACCGTAAAGGAAAAAAATATTCTCACTAGAACAAATGAAATTGTGATACATGTCAGTACTAAAGTTGTGCTGGATATCTATGAAAAAGAGCATTCATGGTTACAATTAGTCAAACAAAACCATGTATTTTAATGAAGACATTTGGATGAATAGGGGTTTAGAAAGCATAGAAGAGTTTCTGGTATTTAAGTGATCATCTCTTGCTTATGCTCTGTTGACTCCAGTAAGTGCACAGTACTTATAAAAGCAGTTGACTAGAAGGAAGAAGTGTAGAAAATATATTTTGGAAGAATGGGACTTTATCCTGCAAGATGATAAAGAGATGACATGACAAAAGGTTGTCATATTTGATGACTGTCGTACAGTTAAGCCAAACCTTTTAACCCTATATACAATAAATAGTTGTGAAGAATTTTGTTTCAAGAGACTTTGCAGAGTACCCTATTTTTCGTGCTCAATTACCCCATGAATTTGTGTTTTATACAAGCAGACAAACTAAAGGACAGGGAATTGCAACTTTCCATTGAAAAGGTCCTGCCATATGACAAAGATTGGGACTGACAAAGTCATCAGTGGTTAAGAGATGGAAAATACCACTTGTAGTGGTATTTTTACATAGCATTTTTACATCTAACTCTTTTGAGCACATTTGAAAATTCAGTGCAGAACAAAAGTATCACTACTTTGGATGGTCTCAAAAATAATCTGGGAACTCAGAGAGACTTTATGACTTTGCTGTAATATACTTCCAGGGGTTGGTACAGCTCCTCGAGCAGGTCCCAAAATCTACCCAAGTCACTGAGAGAAAAAATCAAGGAAATACACAGAACTGCAGTACCAGGCACAGCACATCATAACCCAGGCTTTGGTTGGTCACTGCTAACAGTAAGACTTTAAAGTGTAACATTTAAAATCTTAAGACTGGGAAAGCCACACTAAAATACTAGCTCTTGCACGTATCACAACTTCTACTCAACAAGAAGTGAATTTAACAATAGAATATACTCAGTGATGAATAGTTACCACTGTAAAGAAAGAGAAACACAACTCTCCATGGCTTCTTTGAAGACTCATGAAGGAAAAGTCTGCATTTAGCATAAAGACTGTGAAGGTAGTAAGTTATCTATTAAGCTATCTATTAAGGGACAATCAAAATTATCCTGGTTTGGGTCTATCTGGGGTGGAGTTAGCTTTCTGCACAGCAGTCCTGTGCTGCTGTGCTTTGTACTTGGGACTAAACCAGTCTTGCTTACACCCCAGCATTTTGGCTATGACTGAAGAGTGTCAGCATATCAAGGCATTCTGTTCAACCTTCTCCCACACCAGACCAGCAGGGTGGGGGCGGGCAAGAGGCTGGGAGAGGGCACTGCTTGGACAGCAGACCCAAACTGACTCAACTGCTCTCTTTAGTTTTACTTTTGCTCACTAAATTACTCACCTGTTTGATAGCTGTGACAGTGATGACAAACAAAAGTGGAAGTCCACTTGTAACTGGACTAGTAGGTGTATCAATAATTAACTGCAACAAAAAGAAAAAATATTTTCTGGTTATATTTTTGTGAATGTAAGCAGTCAATCTTTCAAGTAAGATCTTTCAAGTAATTTCACCAATATGTTACAAGGCATCACAGAATTTTAATTGAAAAGAACAGTACTTCAGTACAACTTTCAGAATGTGTACTATACTGACAAAAATTTGAAAATTGGATGCTGTAAGAAGATACAACACTGTAGTTAGATCACATTAACATCCAGATGTTAATGCCTTGTAAAAATATTTGCTTGCAAGACTTTAAGGAAGTATTAGACTGGAAAGCTGCAGCTTTGGAAGCAAAATTATGGAGCACCATTAGAAATTAGCATGGCACTGGCTTTACATGCTATACAACGGAGCTGTTCTTATGCATGCAAAGAGTAAATTCTGAAATACTGAGCTGGGGCTTCTGCAAATATAAACAGAGAGGCAGAGTTCACAGAGGGAGTGCAAATGACAAAATCTAAGTTGTCCTGGGAATCTGCTTTTCTTTCTACAGAATCTGGTCTGCAAAGTAATACTGCTTCTCACTTAGTAAGATTTTTACTATTTAACACAATAAGTGATTGTGAAAGGTTCAGAATTAAGACACCTAAAAAGCAGCACACTAGTTATTCATGGAACTCATTTAAAAAACAAGTATTTATGTACCTCTCTAAGCAAGCATTGTATCAGTACCTATTATTTCAGTTTCTCACAGGCTTTGATGACAGTACAGTTGGAAAATTGCTGCCAAGACATTATTTTGTTATAAATATCATATTTTTGCAAAACTAACAAAACCTTATCATCAACAGAATTTAAAGTAACAGTTTTACTGATGTGGATGCTTATTACAAAATAAAAATGACAGGCATTATTTTCAATTTTATCAAGACATGTTTTGCCATCCAACTAGAGATGCTGTCAAATTCTCTTCAGATTAAGTTCACATTTACAACCTGGAAATTAAATGAAACACCTTTTTGTCACATCACCCGTGTAAAAGGCTTTTTATGCTCAACCATTTACATCCATGGTCATCAAAACCAGTTAAGTTTTAAAATCTTTTTCAACTTCTCCCTGTTTTAGAAAGAGCGCAGAACTTACTGGAAAATGGGAGTAGCTTACCTGAACAAGGAAAATGATGAGAAAATAGAAGTTAGCTATTCTTCTGAATTGCTCAAACAAATTTTTTGGTATAAAGTTCCAAAACGTGTACTGAAAACAAATGCACAGATTATGAGCGTTTGTGAAGGAAATATTGTTCACACTCAATTTTATAACTAACATTTCAAGATTAAACTAAACAAGAAGCAGGCATGTTTTGGTTACTTAGTTTAATAATTTACTGAATTTGAACCTTAATTGACAAGCATGTATTCTCAGAATAGCATCATTGTTCTGACCTGTGATAATCTTTCTACTAGGGACTGCAATAATTTTTAACTAGCAACAATGCTTGTCCAGAGTTAGTGTCCAGAGTTAGTTAGTTATGGAATAGGTTATTTAAAGCATTTTAAAATTTATTTAAATTTAAAATTTATTAAAAGCATTTTAGTAATTTCAAAGACCACTTTTAATTCACTTTCATGTTGTATTCATGACTTGAGATAGGTGGCACTCAGAGCTAAATACACAGTAATAGCAAGACAACCAAATAAAAGTTGTTGGCCCCTCTTCTGTTCCTTGGCTGGGACACAAAAATACTCCTCAAGATAAACTACAGTGGTGAGTAAGTGGCTGCATATTTCTGTACTAATTATCACAAATTATCACAAGTGTTATAAAATGACATGAGAAACAGTACATAAAGCTGCAAACAGAAAACACAAAAACTTCAAATTTAAAAAGTCATGTAAAAGTGATAATGGACCTTAACATCATCTAGTCCCCTTCCTCTGCTCTGCAGCAGGTTCAACTCTCTTTACACAGCTCATTCTGTAGCTCCAGAAAAACATTGCAAGGATTGCTTATTGGAACACATGTAAAAAATGTCAGCTAAAACGGTGTAAAAAGGTTTGAAAAATGGCTTCAGAAAACTAACACTGCTTCATCTTATTATCCAAATTATCCTTTGACATGTAATAAAATGACAACTCCAATAAAACTTTCATTTCAAACGAGATGGGCTAAGAAGCTTATCCTAATTTATTTGCTCTGTTACAAATGTGCCTTGTCTCCTCTTGGCAGATTGTACTTACACTTGCTGATAACCAAATAATTCCATGAGCTAGACATCTTCTGAATTTGGCCCTGAAGGCAAAGACAGACAGCGCTCCAGAAGGAAAGCACTTCTATTACATCTGAAGACAAAAAATATCCCTGAGAAATATGCCTTAAATGTACGTGAAACCCTATTATATAGAGCAGTCTTTTTACCTCTTGGGAGTTAAAGCCTGAACATGTGTAAGACATAGGAATGAAATATTCTTCTTCTATCGTGTGCCAAAAATCAGTATATAACCTAAATATGCCCTAAGTTACCACTTATCCTACATAATAGCTAGTTCAGTATTAAATCACCTGTGAGCAAGCCAAAACTCAGGCAGGCAGACATGCAACAGCTAGAAAATCAAGTGTTCTAGTCTTGCAATTAGAACACTTTTCATCAGACAGGAATGTAGCATGCACTACCCATTATCCTACAGCTACTTGGAATTTTCAAAGAGAACAAGTTAGACTTGATTATTTTTCCTTGCACAATGCTGATCATTCAAAACTGCTATTATGATAGATGAACATATAGATTCTATTTGACAACAATTATTGCGTATTTTCATCATTAACTTTATCAGGTAAGTTATCTTTGTTTTCTAATTTTATCCATTTATTTTCTAAGAATCTCTGCCTGCTGCAAAGAAAAATCAATAGAGGTTTCAGTGAAAAACATTTGTTTACATTTTTCTGTTTAGCTCTTTTGATAGAAATAGTATTTTTGATAGAAATTTGATAGAAATAATATTTTTTCCATGGTAAAGGGGTTTTGACCGTAAAAGTTCAGTGATTTACACAAGCCCCCAAATCACGTGATCTCTTATGTAATAACAACATATTATTGTTGGACTAGATATTTAAAATATCTGATTGAAGAAGCAGGTAAATAAATTAAAACAACAATCCATAAAAAGGTTGTTCACCTTTACCCTTAGTACCCAATCCTCCTCACATTCCATCCTTAGTTCACTGCCTTCCCTGCCAAGCTGTGGTCTTTCCACAGCTCCACCTTTGATCAGCAACTCTCTTAGCTGAATAAAAGCAAATAATATGGGAACAGATCACTTTTATGGCTGAGAAGTGTTTCCTAAAATGGATGCTTTTTTAACACAGACTACTTCTTAAAATTTATTTTCAATCTGATAGACTTTTAGCACTTCGAGACTCTGAGTTTCATGCATACAAAGTATGTCTTTATTCTGCCCATTCATCTTAAACAGAGAAGTAACGATTTTTGCAGCTTAGGCAAGAAAGAACACTAAGATGTCTAGACAGACCTGCCCCTACCGAAGCCATCAGTAGCTCAGAGCAGTATCTACAAATGTGCAAGTAATGTTTAATCAACATAATCACTCCCTAGAGAAGCAATGGAGGGCCTGCCATTCAGAACAATATTTATCTCATGACTGCTGCATTCAAGGCAATTTCTCTAATGTAACTAGGCAGGAACAAACAAAAATTTTTAAAGCAAAGTCATTAAAAATGACGATATTAAATCCATCAGATTACTGTGCTCGGAGTTAATAACATCATCTGTCTTCTTCAGATAATTTCTAGTCATGCTCTTTGTAAACTCTTGAAAAGCAGTTTACCTATATTTAACTACCTTTTTTCCACTATAATTCACTTGAAGGGCATAAGTTTATCCAAACAGTTACACAGTATTTAGATATAAACTGGGGACAGCTTAACTGATCTTTACCAAATGCTACAAAAGAATTAGAGGCCAGAGCTTGGGTGCTTTTTACATATGGGAGGTAACACATCAGACACCGAGCAGTAGTAGTTATGGATTCATCCAAGAGAATAACACATGGTGCCAACAGATGCATCTGAAACACTGTGCAAGAATCTGTAAGATCAGTCTGGTGTCAAAACAGCATCATTAAAGTAGATTTTCTTCCCATTTATAATTGCAGTAGCACCTGCAGCGCTGGTCTATTTCTGCACTTGTGAGCCCCTCCATAGTATTCCCACTTGTGCCCCTGGCTCCATCTCACCAATTCTTGCATCCTCTTTACTGACAACATCTTGCTTTCAGATCCAACACATCTTCATTGCAGCCAGATACACAAACTCAAAAATGTAAAATACACTGTTCTTGACACTGTATTTTGACCTTTTCATTTGCTATCTGCATGCCAGAATTTTGGCTCATGTTTTAAGCTTCTCTTTCTACCCTAAGAGGCAGATTATTTCTTAAGAAAAAGGAGAGTTTCTTAGTAATCACTTTACATCAAAACCTGAAGCTGTAAGAAAAGGCACTTCATACTGAGTTTTGTCAACATTTCAGTTTCTTACAGATTATTTTAAATAGTTACCACCTCTCTTTTAACCCACTCTGATTTCACTCTTTTCACTCAACCTTTTTTACTGTTTCTTGTAAATGCTTAAAACTATTACAAAACAAAATCTACTATATTGGTTTATCCCTGGTTTGTAGACATCTTCCTATGATGATTTTCATCCCTTCTGCAAAACAAAATTCATCCTGAGAATAATAAAATCAGGGTAGTATAGAAAAAAAGCTGATCTTGCAGTCATTTGTGTCCATGGTGACTTCAGTATTTTTTAACATACACATTTTTGTACTATCTATCAATTACCAAGAAACAATGCATTCTTAAAGCTGCAGTTTAAGAACTAGATTGCAGGCATGTGTGCATATCATAGAATGGTCTGGGTGGAAAAAGACGTTCAAGATCTTCTCAAGCATCCTGTGCCAACCCCCCTGCTGTGCGCAGGGACACCTTCCACTTGACCAGGTTGCTCCAAGCCCCATCCAAACTGACCTTGAACACTTCCAGAAATGCAGCATCTACAGCTTCTCTGGACAACTGGTTCCAGTGCCTCACCATCCTCAAAGTAAATCTAAACCAACCCTCTTTCAGCTTGAAGTCCTTTTCCCTTCTCCTATCACTTAATGCCCTTGTAAAAAGTCTCTCTCCAGCTTTTTTTGTAGTCTCCTTTCAGGTACTGGACACAACACTTTATATATAATACCACCTTACACGGTATTATGTTATTTGAGCAACATAAATATTACATATACTATATACATATAGGTAGCCCTCTTCAATAGAATAGCTGAAAAAGCTCTGATCAAAAGTTTCACGGTTTCTTTAAAGGCAGTTTTATTTATAAAAATAATACTTTTTTGAAACACAATTTGTCTAACTATATAGAGTAGAAAACAGGTAGAGAAAACTATAGCAGAGGGTATGAAAAAAACAGGAAATCAATAATTATCTGAAATCATAGGAACTGAGTAGAGAGTATGCCTTGTCTAACCCAAGTGACTCGCTTACAAGCATATAGGAAGTTTACAGCAGAACTCATCTATGTTCTTCAGTGTATTAAACTAGTATCAGGACTGACTCAAAGCAAAAAATGCAGACTTCTGTGCTTATATGCTACTCAATAGAATTGGAATATTTTAAAAGTATTTTGCCATATTTATGACAATTTGAAACGAATGTAGAAAGACACAATAGATAACAAAAGATAACAATATTTTAACAAAAGTATTAACATATGCACCATCTGCACAGTGTGTATCACTCCACTGAGGGAGGGACTCCTGTTTCTCCACCTCACAGGGTCATTCACAACACAGGGATCAGTGGAAGCTCTGCTACATGTAGAGCTTTTACAAGTGAAAAACCAGCACCAGTACATTCAGAGAAAGTGCAAAAATGAAACTGATTTGGGGACATTAGATCAAATGGCATATTTGATGAACAAACATACATATGTTAGCATAGGATTTTGTAAAAACAGTTGCTGATAAAACAGGATTTCTGTTACAAACAAGTCTATCCTTAGTAGTCCCTGTTCAGCAACTCTCAGTCTTATCAAATAGAGGCTATCAACTCCAGGAGTTCCTCTGACAAAGATATCCCCCAGCATCTGTAATTATCCAATTATAATTCTTAAAAAGAAAAAAAAAACCTTGCAGCAAAGATGATTGACTGAAGACAGAAGTCACAGAGAATACTAGGAAAACAGAAGAAAGAGTGTGTGAGAGCAAGCAAGCTTCATGTTCTCACTTGTAGAGAGAGAAGAATTGCATCTGTCTTCCCTGGTGTTTAGGTTTGGACCTGCTTGTTTTCCTTCCTTCTGCTTCTCTCTTGCTACATGCAGACTCCATACTGATACAAAAAACTTAAAAGGCTCTGTTAGGGGGAGTACCAGCAGAAGATAAAATATTGCTAATAATCCTGGACTGAGCCATGGGAAGGGTAAATGGCTTCTCCTGGGAATACAAGGGACGTTGCAAAGAGCCTCTGACCTGGAAATCCCACACTGAGCAGGCTCATCAAGAGCCAAGAAGAGCTTTTCCTTGCTCTCTCTAGGCACTGGCAGTTATCCCCAGAAGGACACTGTAGCATTATGCCTGGAAGAACTGCACACTCATGCACTCCCATCCGAGCTGGCCCCTTCAAGAGTCCAATGATTCAGATGCATTTTAGCTTTACTGCCAACCACGTCCATTTACTCTTCTCATCTCTAACAGCTCCTGCCCTGCTCACTCTTTGGCAGGGCTGGGTACACCTGACTCTGCAGCCCTTGCAGCATCGGATCTGACCTCCTGCTTCCCCCTCCACACTTCCCTCAGTGTGGCTGGCAGTCAGGGGATTACCCAGGCAGAAATAGAGAGCTCTGTGACACAGCTGCTTTTAGAGCAGATCAGTACATTCACACTAAGAGACACAACACTACACTCCCTGCATTAGTCCCTGTCCCATGCGCATTTCTGTCTACCCACCCTCTCTGCCCCCCAGAGTATGCTACACAATTACGTATCGGCTTCACAAACACATGACCCTGCCTCTTCCCACTGTGAGCTTTGGATGCTTTTCTGACTTTCAAATGTCACAGCTTAGGGCTGTGTTTGAACTCCTCATCTTTAAACTGCTACGTCACAGCCCTAGAGAGGCCAGACAAAGCCTTCCAGTTATGAAGCACCACCTTGGAAAAGTGTGGGACAGCCTAGGTCTGCTGAGTTCCAAGTGGCTCATCTTGATAGAGGTGGTTTAGTATTTCTTTAAGCTTCAGTATTAACATTTCTTCTAAATGTGGCAACAAAATGAGAAATCAGAGCACACCCAGTCTTTGTGTGTTTATAATGGCACTATGAGCGAGTGCTGCAGGGAAGAGGTACAGCACAAGGGCATGAATTTCTGCTGAAAGAAAGGAATATTTCAACATCATCTGCTGAAACATGTCAGAATTGCTTAACTTTATTTAACTATTAAGTCACTGCAATTACTTGAGTCATCTCAATGAGATTAGCACTGAAGGTAGCTAAGGTTTCCCTGGCAATGTATAGGATTCTCAACTCACAGCATTATTGTCTCAGGCCACTATCACAGAAATCAGTGTTTGGATCAGTATTTGATGAAAAGTCCTAAGGAAACAGGCAGACAACAGAAGACTGCATTATTTGTGCAACAAAACCAGGATCACTTCTGATCCATGAATTAGCATACAGCATTACAAACAGTGGTACTGTTCTCCCATCTAAGTTCACGTTACTGCTTTTCTATAGGAAGAACAGGAAATAAAGCTACAGCACAACTGAGCACTTTGTAATTTCATGTATAATTTAATTTCAGTGACATCTCTTTAGGGCAAATTCTTCAAGTAATAGTTCTGCATCCACTGTAGAGTCAATCTTGCATTTCATTCAAGAGTCACTCTTCAGTATCATCTTCTGGGAGCATAAGCCAGTCTCCAGTTATGTTGGTGACCTAGGCAAAAGTGGGCCCTGTAGCTGTAAAATTTCTCTTTATGAAACTATGACAGTAGAAGTTTGCAGCTGGATAGGACTACCAAGGCAAAATACTGTGTGTGTGTTGATTACCCACAGACTGAAAGGAACTTCCTCTATGGGTGGTATGGGGGGAGAAGAAAAGAAAAAATCAGTTCTCCTGCCTAAAATTAATTTTGCCAGGTGTCTCTGACACACAGGAAATTCTCTCACTCAACAGGCTATTCCTGTCTAGAAATTTTTGAAATGTTTGGTTCTTTCCTGTGGTTCCTTCTTTATGGGTTTTCTTTTGGGTTTTGTTTTTTTCTAAAAGCCATAAGCAGCCCTAATTAAACATGTTCCTATGAACTCTGTGTTGTTGCCGTAAAAAAGATTTTCTTTTCATTACAATTTTTCCCTCTGTTCAGGAGAAATGTAGACATCCAATCAGTCTTCAATTCATCAACTCAGGTAGAACAAGAAATGCAAATCCCTACTTTGTCAACAAATGAGATCCTTGAAGCATAGCAATTCTAAAAAGGTATTTGATTAACTTCAGGAAAAGGGAATTTGGATATTGAAAAATATTAAATTACTAACAAACTAAAACCATCATCATGCCACTACATCAATGCATAGTTGGCTATGTACTGAATGATCCGTGTATGATTCCACTGGCTTGGGAAAACGTACAGACCAAACCTGAGCAAAGGCATGAAGCAGCTTCCACACAAACAATTACTGAACAGGCTAAGGCTATTCCTCCTGGAAAGGAATATGATGGAAGACCACCAACAGAAACAAGATTATAAACAGGGGATAACAGTCATTATCAGATTCAAGGGTTTGGAATATGAACTCAAATTAACAGGAAGCTTTAAAATGAAGGCTCAGTTACTTTTGGCAAACATTTCTACAATTGGAGTGCTCTTTATTCTGAGAATTTATATGGGCTTAAAAGGTATTGAAGGAATTCACAGAGGAGAAATCCATTAAAGATTACTAAATACAAAATCATATTCCTAGCACAATGATATGAAGCCTGAACCTTAAGGAAGTTTTCTACTAAGAAGTTATTTTATAATTTATCAGTTTTTCAAAAAGTAAAATCCTGTTTCAGAAGGAAAAAAGGTTGTTTCTCACAAAGTGTTGGTAGTTGCTATTGCTGACTAGTTTAACTTACAGATTAAAAGGAAACTAAGTTCTACCAAAAAGTAAATAGTATCAAAATGTGTATATATTATTTTTTTTTCCAAAAAGCAAGCCACCTCCCTACCAGTTCAATTACTTTATTTCTTTTTCATTTGAAACACTGGGGTTTTTCTACCAGCTGATATTTTGCCATCCTGCAGCACTGTCATGTGATAAATTCAATAGAGGGCACATAACAGCCACTTCAAAGGCCAACACCCAAGGCAGCTGAAGTAGCTAAAAGTTAGATCAACAAAACGATTCATGCTACAAAGGTCAGTGTCTCTAGGATGTAAAAGGAAATGTATGCACAATCCAAAATACATGAGTTTTTGTCTTTTACTACTTTAACACACACCTTTTGCAATATATTGTTAATATCATAATTGAATTAACACATCAAAACAATATAACACTTTTGTCTGGCCAAGGTCTGTCTCTGCATCATTTTTCACAACCAGGAATGTATCATTAAGCAGACAGAGCATTAACCACATTCCACAGTGACACTAAAATGTACACGAAATATCCCTCTGCACTTGAATCAAAGTATTACCTTGCTGACACCAGGAAGCCTCTGGTGAAGCACAGTAAAGTGTACCTTTGGAAGGACTAGTAAAGTCTACAGTTCATATTACTGCAAGCTGCTGTCTTTTTCAGGGCAGCTTTACGACATGACATTTTTTAGTAAAGCAGCATACAGACAGGCTAATTGATGACATTTTCTCATGGTCTTCAACTACCCTTTTTAGAAATTCATTTTGTCTTAAATTGGTAAAGTCTGTACTTGGAAGTTTAGAGTTCCTCATCCTTGAAGAGCAATCACACACTTTCTTACATAAGCACTAAACACCTATAAAAGCCCAGCTGAAAGTTACTGTCTGTCTCGCTGATGAAAGAGGAAGGAAGTATCCTTCACGGTTGAGGCAACATTATACTGTGTGCTTGCGAGCACGTACCTTTATTCTACTATAACAATTATGGATTTGCCATCTTAATTTTGGACATTTTAGCATTTTTCAAGAAGTTTATGTCTATGTTCCTTATGCTGTAATAGGTGCCCCCTCAGGAGGGTTCAGAGGCCAGCACGGGACAAGGACAGGTGAAATGGTAAGAGGTAGCAGCTTACAGAACCATAATGAGTGTTAGTCAAGTCACAATGGTGCTTTATTCAGGCTGTTTGGGATGGAGCATGGCAATAACAGTTTACTTGAAAGGGACAGCATGGAAAGTTGTCATATACAGACAACATTAAAACAGTCATTAAAACAGCTTTCAGCAGTCTAAGGAACTGTTCAATATAATGAAGAATTTACATGAATTCTGTTCCCTCCTGAAATACCACCACTGTATTTACTTCCACAAAGACAAGCTACATTTTATTTTTTAAAAGAGAGAAGTTAATAATAAACAGAATAATTTAAGATGTTAATAATAAACAGTCAATAAACAGAAAAACTGAGAAACATCATGTATATATAAATGTATATATTTCCACGAATACTTTTTGTTTATGAAAGGCAATTTACAGATACAGTTCACAACTAAAGAGTTTAACATTTAAAATATTTAATGGAATATGCTTTATAGCCAAATAAAAATACAGTGAAGTCTCCATCCTGAACTGGTTGAAGTCACACATATATATTAATTTCTGGCAGGGATTCCCTAGCTCAAAATAGGTTTAAGTAATATTTTTAAAAAAACCTCACTCTGCACAGCAAAATAACTTGAACTTCCACTAACTTCATAATCACAAAAAGACGTCAAAACACCTTGCATAGTTGAACAGTATGTTTTTATTTCAAGAAAACTGTCATCAGTAACTTCAATGGCCCTATTTACATAAACCCCAGATGAGATTAAAAAAGTAAAAAAAATGCCACAGGAGTACAAAGATTTCATTAAGTGTGTTTACTTTTCTATAACTCAAAAGGCAATACAAATCAATGTGTAGAGCACAAGATTTCCCACTGTACCAGTTTGACTGTACTTCATATGCACTTCATCTGTCTTAACTTTTGAACATTCAATCTAATTAAAGATGCCTAAATAAAGCTTAATACACTGTCTTTGAATGAAGTATGGGAAGAAGGTATTAAATACAAAATCTCACATGAGAAATGGCTTTCATTATGTTAATGGATGGCAAGTTCAGGTCAATGAGGGTAACACCTCAGTTCCTTGAGATCACAACGCTACCAAGGTTCTTAAAACAGCTGGGGATTTGAGACGCTATTCAAAAAGAAATTCTCAGTAGAGGACATATTATTTTGAATTGATTATTTCATAATTGGCTGAAGGTGTGAGCTCATGAGGATTAAAATCTAAGCACATTACAAACTTGGGAGTTCTTGAGTTGTTAGCCATACATCACCTGCAAGCATTCAAATTTCTATGCCACTGCAGTGTAAACCTTTGGCTAAAGCAAGCCAGCTGGAAAGTACCAACATCCCAACTGCTCACAAAAAGCTGCTGGAGCTTATGGAAGTTCAAACTTACTAACTGAAGTGAGGGACAACAGGAAGGTTTCTAAAGAGCACAAATGTATCACACTACCAAGACTATGATTCACTTGCACGTGAATAACAAAGACTACTGACAAAACCCCATAGAAACAGTATGAGCTTTTGAAAGGAAAGACACTGTTGTGGTGGAGAGAGTATAATGAATCTAAGTGCTCAACAAACTAAATTATTTCTAGTACTTTGAGGTATTGCTTTTGAGTACAAAGGATGCAGTCTTTCTTCAGGAAGATTTTATTTACTCCAGGACTGCCTCAAATGAAAATTGCTTTCTTCTTTGTGGAAAAGCTCATTATTACTCAAAGAGTGTACTATAATATGTACTGCAATAAACATGGGAGAAATTATTTTATTTCTGTTCATTTTAGAGACAACTTAGCAATTAGTCTCCCTAGAAGAAGTCTGAGATATCTTCACTTTAACTTTGCTGGTTGTGGAAAGGAAAAATATACAGGAAGACTAGGAAAAAATCTTGAAGTAAAAAAATAAACACAAAGTAACTTCAGCTGATTTATCTAAATGAATGAAAGAAAATATTGGTACCTTTGATGAGACTATTCTATTATCTGGAAATCTCTGTGGAATGTACGCTTCAGCACCTGGAGGTGGTTCATGATGCCCAACATAAATAGTCCGACTGTCCACCCAATTCTCTTCTCCAGCACACTACGGGAGAAAAAAGAGTTACTGTGTCAGTTCAGTCTATATTTCTGCAGTAACGAGTCACACACTGAATTAACTAATCACATGCCTGACCATCAACACATACACAGCCACCAGCACATGACCCCTCACACTTTTCTGTACCAGCTCAAGACCACCAAAACACCTAAAGCCAAGTCAAATGTCAAAATTGCCTTAACTGCACTGCACTTTCCCACAGCACAATGAAAGAGCATCCATGAAAATCACTATTCCGACTTTTTCATTTATAACTGAAAAAAGGACAAATGGTTTAGGATTCTCACTCAAATTACATATTTAGTAAGTATTTATGTTTGTTACTAATTTTACCACTAAGAAAATCTGTGCTAATTAAAATATTTTTATGTATGACAAATACTTTACATTTTGAAACTAGCTGCCCATAACTTGGTATTTTATTTGCAGTAAAGTGAAACTCTGTTCTCCTGAAATACTAGTAGTAATCATTTCCCCACACATGAACAAGCTTAGAGACTCTTAAGCTGCCAGGAAAAGACCACAGCTTGTCATCTCAGAGCACTTGCTCTTCTATGAAAGCTGTAGAAAAAAAAACCTAGGTGTGCCAAATGATCACATTCACATCATCAAACTCCACCACACCTATAGCTTCTCCAAAATCAGTACTTCTGTGTTCTATTAACTGTAAAAAAGTACAAATCACTGCATAAAAGTGTAACGCTGCATTCCCCCCACTGCTTTTCTTATTAAATGCAGGCCTTCCACATTGTCCCCACCCTTCCCCTTCCCCTAGCCCTGGCCACGCCCTCTGGTTCTCCCCATTGGTTCCAGTACCCCAACTCCACCCATGTACCACCCCTGCACCCTGAGATCATTCATCCATGTGCTTTCCCCGCCTCCCTCGTCCCTATATAAATCCCCAAGCTCCTGGGCCGCGTGGTTCTCTCTGCCTGTGGGAACCAGCTTGTCGCCCTGTAATAAAGGTTCCTCTGAGGTGCACATGGAGGGACCCTTCTCGCCTCCTGTACTGTCACCGTGCTGCGGAGCCGACAGCTAGCGGGAGCAGGTACGCAGGGCTGTCCGGAAGGACTACGGGAAAGTGGAATTGCCGCTCTATCCTAAGCGGCCTCGCAGTGCTTTCCGAGAGGGCTGCCGCTTGCTAAACCAAACCAAGCAACGCAACAGGAAAGTATTTACACAAAACCAAGATAACCAATTTTTTAAATTTTAAAAATTAATTTTTTGGGGGGGACACAGATTATAAAATGACCATCCCTTGGTCAATTGTCTTAATTCACACCTACCTTATGAAAAACAGTTTTGAAGCACAGAACACATTCCAAATGCTTGGAGAAGCCCAGGCATCAGTAACTTTAACATCATCGTATGGTCAAAACTGAGGTAATTTAAATATGTCATAATTTAAACTCAAAACCTCTGCTTTATGTCACAATGATTCATTTACACATACTTTCATTAAGCATATTGGAGGGAAGCTTCTTTTCTGCATCTTCAACAGCTACATTTATTTAGTACATTAAATATGTCCTGAAAGTGCTCTTGGGCACTGGTGGTTGATTGTCTGTCTCTATAGGTAAACTGTCAGACTTGAGCAAACTAACCCCGAACAAATAGTGTGCCTTTGGTAGTTTACACAACCAAAGCATCATTCCCCAAAGCAGCTGGATGTACCTGTGCAGTTCTTGACATAAAAGCAGAATTTAATCATACAGATATGGTATCTTCTTTTCCAACTAGTCTTGATGTCAATAGTTATAGGTCCATTTACTTTACTACTACACACTTGGCTAGTAAGTCTAAAATAAAATTTTGTTCTTAAACTTAAAAAACATTCACCCTAACATTTCCTTCATCATTCATATATATATGAATTTTCCACTGCCTTAAGTGCAGCACAGCCAAAGATCACTTTCTACATAATTTATTGTTGCAATAGATGTATAAAATCTTGCAATACTCTGCAAATTTGGAGCAGTTAAGCTCATAAAATAATTATCTATGTGATGTGCATGACTTTCTTGAGGTTGGAGAGAACATAAAAAATATAAAAAGAAAGCCTATTGGACTCAGACTATTAACCACAAAATAGCTGAGTAGGAGTCATCAAGTAAAATGTAAAGCGAAGTAGAAGGATTAAGGAAAAGCAACTTCTATCATCCCAGAAGTAGATACTAAGAAGCAGACACAAAGGACCTAAATCATTACTTGATTCTTACACATGACAGAAAAATGAAGGCATTATGTTCAGAAGATACCAAAGGACAAAACTGTAATACTAGGCATAAAACTAAAACCAAAAGTAAACCCCACATTTTTCTTATGTGTTATTCAACTTCCAATAACTTGAAAGAGTCACTTAATACATTATATGAAGCTGTTGACAAAGGAGGTGAAAATGAGAGCCACTCGTAAGACTCACCAATGGCCCAGTCAGGGCTTATGCTAACCCCTGTAACTGCCCCGGCTCAGTGGGAGTGCACACACATTTCTCCCGTGCCACATCTGGCACAGACTGGAAACTAGGACAGAGGTCGGTATAAAAATTGCATTGATTTTCCAGTCAGACAACTTCTCCCTTACCACCAAGGGGACTTGTCAAAAAGTAAAGTGCCATTCAGCCCACTTCTGAAGACCAGGTAACATTCTTTGAGCAAGCCAAAATATTTTGGAAGGAATGGAACACAACAGTGTTTCCATATTCCACCTTACTTCTATGACAATAACAAACCAAATAACAAATGGTATCTTTTACCATTTTATTGGTACACAATACTTTTTTATCTTGTCAGTGCCCTAAATGTACAATGCACACAAATTACCTACTGACACTTGCACCACATAATACTCCTAGAAATGCAAGGGAATGTGAGACATTCCTGTATAATACATTAAATTGTACAACATTCTTTAGTTTTTCATTAGGAAGGACATTCCAGACATAAACGCAACAAAAAGGTTACTCCTGATAAGTGAAGTGCCTGCCTGAGTTCAGAGATGACTACATAAAGGGCTAATGGGAATACCACACAAACTTTGAACACCAAGAAGAAATCCCTCAGCTTCTCCTTCCCTCTACAGGGGCCCAGCTTGACAATTTATCTCTAATTATTATTAACCAGTCCAAGACAGCTTGACAATGCTTTTAGTTCAAAAAAGCATTTTTTAAAGTTTCACTGCATACACTGACTCTTTATCAGGACTCACTTAAAACAGGCCTCTGAAATTGCCAATGAATCTGGGAAGACAGCTCTAAACAGCACCCTCCTGCACTACTTGCCAGTATTTACAGGTCTGATAGCCCTGGAGTATTGTGTCAACACTAAGTAAACCAACCACTCTGGAATTTGTGTTCCTAAAGCAAGGCATTACTTTAAGCTTCAGTATAAAACGAAGACAATCTCTTCTATTAGCTTTAATTTGACCTGGTTTTATCATGAATTGATAAACTTACGACAGATGTATAAAACCATATCTAACTTAAACTATCTGCTAGCACAGAACATTTTTTATTTTTCATTATGTTAATAGACAATAGAAAATAAATGCACTTTACTAACCTAATTCAACAACTTAAAACCTCCAAATCACTCACAGTCCAAGAGTAAAAACTGAGCAGGGAAGAGTAAGGCTCTCTTTGCCAGTGAGGTCAAACTGCAATGCACAAAGTCACATGCACTGCTCAATATGGCAATAAGGCAACTCACTTGTGTGAAGTAGAGAAAGATACTTTTAGAAAAACAGCACTGTAAGTCAGGACATAGGCCACATAGAGAAATCAAACCACACCAACTGAATGTCTGGTAATGCCAACCTCCAAAGCCAAACACCTTGATCTGAAAGTTCTTTTAGTGTTCTGGTATTACAACTTACAGAATGACACCAGAGTCACTGAAAAAAACAGTCTGATGCTGCTGCCAGAACAATGAACAATAGTCACTTCTTTTTTTAAGTTTCATTGCTTAAGCCCATTAAGAATATGTCCAAGAAACCATAAATAAATCTTAGCATTATCTGCTTCTATTTATAGCGTAAAGCTCAGTGTACTGAGACCTAGTTTTATTGGCACATCAATGAAATGCTACATAGCTTTTACTCTTTCAAGCAGTGTCAGCAACCATGAAAGCAAAGACCAGCAAAAGATTAAGGCATCTTTTCCTAACACTAAACAGAGACAGTTAACAGGATTTTACCTTTAGAGTTCAAATATTTCTGCAGCTTATTTTTTTCTGATTTAAAAAATCAAATTGAAACTAGCTTGAGATTCACCTTCATGCTGCTCTGGTAATTTTTATCTGGATTTAATTTAAACAAATGTATTGCCTGAAAAGGCAAGAGGCTTGGTATTCAATGAGTGACAGCAAAAGGATGATAGGAAGATGCTAGCGGTAGTTGCTGGAAAAGTAACTGACTTTGAAAGATTCCAAGTCTTTCCACATATTTTTAGTAGAGATTTAATGTATGATTTCGAAATCAGTGGAAACACTGAATGACATTTCCTGACTCTCCACTTGAACTATTAACTTGGGCATAATTACCAGCAACAATCTTCAGTTCAATATTGTATTTTGTCTCCAAATAATATAAATACAAACACTATTCAAATAAGTTAATATGCACTAAGTACAGCTGAAAACTCAAATCAGTCTGCCCTGGCCAGGCTCTAAGTACATTTCACTGAACGGTATTCTCTCTTACTTTTTTCTAAACGCTTTTTGATTAAAAGGGATAGTGCACTCTAACCACAGATTTGACAGCAACAAGTTCTCAGCATCCACTATAGCCTTGTTCACCCAGGATGTGACTCCATTCCTCCACACAGAAGTACTTCACACCCATAAAGGCAGGCTTTACTAACAGCCTGGCGTTTTATTGAATCACTGATATTTGATGTCAATTAAGCAATTAGCACCACTGTTAAAACTGCACACTGAACACATGGCTGCTCAACCACTTTGGAGTTTTAGGATCACAGATACTGACAAGCCATTATCACTCAGAATCTACAGGAAGAAATAATGGCGCACAGTGTGAAAAAACATTCATGCATTACAACATCTCTGCACTAAAGGCTCCCGGTTTCCAATTTTTCATTCCGTGAAGAGAAACAACTTCAATATCTCAAAGCTGTAATTCACTATGGCGAAGAGAAAAAAAGTTATTTTCCTTTCTAATACTGTACAGATACTGTCTTTATCATATACTCTTACCAAACCATGAGATCATATAATCTCATCTTTGTCTTCATTTGTCAAATGTACTGAGTACCTGCTCTTTTACACTTGACACCATTCTGCAGAAATAGGTGCAGCCATCTCCCTTTGCAAACAATGGCACAGTGTGCAGATTTTTACCTCATCTTTCCAAATCCAGTCCTTTTAAGGGTAGATTTGATCTATAGATCACAAAAATCCATCTAAAGAAATAATAATTTTTAAATAGTCTACATTTCCTAAAATTGCTAACCATTAAAATATATTAAGCTTTTAAATAGTCCACTTTTGCAAAAAAAAAAAAAAATCTTTAATTTGTATGTATGTGTTAGTGGAGATAAAGGGTGAAATTCTCATTCATTTAAAGGATCTTAGATTTCAAATGACAGGCAAACTCACAAATATGTATAGAGAGAGAGCACTTAAGCTTTACATTTTGTTCACAGCATTACACCAGCCCTTCATATGAATTGGCCAAGCTAAGAATGAAGACTAACTTTGAAAGCTGTTAAGATTGTTATGTTTTGTATGAATATAGAATGGCATAGAAAACCAATATAATTCATATAATTATCAGATAAATACCCTATCAGGTTTTATGTTCTGAAAAAGGACTACCTCAATATGAGACATTGTAAACAGAAAGTAAGTTACTCCATTCACCTACAAGTCATGGACATATGCCATTAAATAACTAATTTAATGGAATACCAAAATGCAGCTCTTCAGAGGCAACCACAAAAAAACCCAAAAAACCAACCAACAAAAAACCAACCCCAGAACAACTCTCTCCCAGAAACTTCTATGACTAATTAACACGTTTCCTATGGGTCACCCATAATGGGATCTGTTGCCACAGAATATTACTGCATTTCATTCCAACAAATGAATTTTAAATTCTTGGATGACAAGTTTTGTCAGAAATAACGTTTGAAATCAAAACTGCCCCAGTCAATTGCATACAAATCACAGAATACTGGACATAAGTATATGCAGAGAGAGAACAAAGAAGATAATCACATTCTTTAACTGCAAATAGATTCTTTTATTTATGACTCTCAGGGAAAATATGTGATTAGAAGCAAAAGCAGGTACATCTTAACTACATAAAATGGTGCCAGGCCGACAAGTTTTCCAACCAAGCCATATCTCTACTCCTTCGTGGATCCTGGTTTTCTGATCTTTCTTTCCACCTCCTGCAAGGATCTTGTGCATACAGACAGAGGGGAAATGGATTCATAGCAATAGGCTGCAATAAGTTTTTGTGGAATTTTTGAAGAGGAAATGGAAAAGTATGATGACAAAATGATGCAAAGTTCCATAATTCAGAGCTGTTAGAAAAAATATTGTCACAACAGCAAATATTCCAGTTTCTGTAAAATACCTAACAGTTCTATGTGTGTCCTTAATACAAATTTTATTTCAGCCTTCCAGTTCATGCCTCCTTGAGCATTGTACTTCGAGTAAAACATTTCAGAAGCTATCCTAATAAAGCTACATTCCAATTGTGTCACATGAGCTGGCACTGGGGCACTGCAATACAGCACTTCGAAGACAGTCTCATTCTCCTTTCTGATTTCCAGTTTGGAACATAATTTTTAGCTGAATTACACATACTCTGTACTTTGAATGGTTGAATAATTTGACCTGATGGATGACAAAGCCAGTGATCTGCATTCCTCCTAAAAAGGGTTAAAATCTTTGTTTCACATACATAAAAACTCATCTCAGTTATTCAAGAAAGATGGAGATCTTCTCTAAGCAGTCAATTTAAATTCCAAATACTGCTGATGTACTGGCCCATTAGGTATAGCTATTTCTGATGTCTGTGCTTTCTCTTCGGGTGAATCTTTAGTTTCCCCATTTATTTCCATGAAAAGTAACAATTAAAGTGATACAGATAAAAATCTCCTATTCCATCCACATATGCAATCTTCATCTAGTTTCACAGAACCACTGCAATGATGGTAAGAAAGTAGATCTGTGATGTATGTGAATTACTGGACAGCTGGAAAAATGCTTTTGCTACACTTTTCCTTCCTCAGTGTACTGGTTCTGACACATTTTGCCCCTTGTTGCCAGTGGGATAGGGACACCGTGTGCCTTGTGCTCATCTGCCCAGGCCCAGCCAAGGACTGCTGCTACAAGGAAATCGTTTCAGGAGTCTTGCTTGCAATTAGAAAGGCAAATGAGAAAAAAACTACACTGCAAAGTGAAGTGGTAAGAGAAACTAGAAGGGAAAGTGTCACATAAGACACAGGATATTTGACAGCCTTAGTACTTAAATTAATTAAAAATCAAGTTTATTTCTAAGTAGCTCCAGACCAAAAACTGAAATAAAGGTTTGCAAAGGAAATTTACAGCTTCCTTAGGTGCCAAGAAAAGCTGTAAAACAAGAGCAATTTCATTTCTTTTAAGGCAGCTAAAGGCCACAAATATTTACATGCAGTGCCAGTCAAACTCAAGAGTAGCTACAAAGATATTTTCAAGAGAGTTGTATAGATATTTCAGAATGCAGGGATTTTTTTTTTACTCTTAGTTGCCAATAACTACTTCCATTTGAAGTAATTCAACACGAAAAAAATCTAAAGCTATCAAAATTTTCAGGGCAGAAAACTGATTTTTTTTAAAAATTTTTTTTACAGATGCTAAAGGAACAGAGGGATGAAGGGAGAGAAGTAGCAGATTGTTTTAATTCATTCAAAAATATGTAATAAACCCGCAGATATGCCACACTATTTATTTCCTTTTAAATTAACATTTTTAATTATTAAATTAAGTAACTAAATTAAGAAAAATCAAGCAATAATACCTGTTGCGAATCTTCTCCAAGAAACAACGCAATGCATATGGAGACAGTATGCATTGGCAAGATTTACAAGATCAGATGTAACCAAATCTATTCCTAAACAGTATTCTTATAGGAGCTTCAGATTATTCAAAAGGGAATGTATTCTAAAAATATGCTTTATATTTAGAACAGTAAATTTCTCTACTATCAGACATGATCAGAACTGGCCAGAGTGACAACACATTCCACAAGGATTTTAGCAAACAAAAGTGGAAGAGCCAAATTTCCCATCCGGATTCCAAAACAAAGACAAAATATATGGGCTTCTGTATTCTTCTTTATACTTAGCACAAGGTCTGTCAAAATGCCTCATCTACATGTTCACTGCTCTCTAAATTGTTCAAGTAAACTACGGATAAAAAAAAAAAAAGGATAGTTAACTATTGCACTCTGCAGTCTACTGACACAGCTGAGCAACAGACCTCTACTCCTACATTAACTAGAAAAATATAATGTAGCTTTGATGTCAAGAAAACACCTCCCCCCATTGTTAACCCTTGTCATCACATTTAAATCTGTAAAACAAGTTCACTGCAAGTAGGAGCTACTCACTGTCCTAATGGTCAGTGACTGTTGGACTTCAAAAGGATTTTCATTCCTAAGTGGATTCAGAGTTAGTGAAGCTATGATTCTAGCACACGGAAGGTGGGGCAACCTGCTTATATTATGCAATGATACCGCAAAACTAACAGCTTGTAAAATGCTGGTCTTGCAGGACACCAAGTCAGTGACCAAAGAATGTCCAAATGTTATTACATTAACTGTTCCATCCATAATAATCTAAAGCTTATGTTACGTATTTGTACCGGAAAATCACCAAAGAATTTACTCCTTTACATCTCTATATATCTTTACATATCTAATTATTTATACTTACTTGATACTGAACTACAGTTTCTTAGACAACAGTGACTAACGCCTTTTTGGGGTTTTTTTTGCTACACAAAGACTACTTAAAAAAAAAAGTCTCCTGGTATATCTCTGTAGCTATGCTACCACACATACTTTAGGTCAGGCTGCAACCTTATCAGAAGCAAATAACCCAAGATAAAACAGAGAGAGAAAAACTACCACATGGGTGCTACTGAAAGCTGTACTACTAAAGCAATTGCTACCTGTTTGTTTTCCATATGTATAAGGAGAAACCCAAATCCTCAGTAAAATTGGCAGGTGTCACATTTTGACAATTTTTCAAATTACAGTCTTGCTCACGTAGGCTGGTCCTGAACTTACTCCCCGCTACGGCCAGACTATATCGGTCTACAGAACTACCCACAGAAGTAAACAGGTATAGTACAAGTGCCAAGCTCTCCCTGCATTACTGGTAAACTTATCAACTGCCTGGAAGGCCTGGAATACGTCAAAATGGGAATACTAATAGCCAAATTTCCTATTATGAGTAATTATATTTTGCCATACACCCTTGCACAGTGTAACATGCGAATTCTCTCTCTCTTATATGCAATCGGTTTTGAGCACTGTTTGAAAGAGCCACAATATAAACCCAGCACCCCTGTACTTCATCTTGAAGAAATCTTTAACTTGTAGTTCAAAAATAACTTGGCTGTTCAGAATAATGGACTAATTATGTAGCACTAGAAGCTACCTAGCATTTTCCTTCATCTCCATGCTTTTTGCTGTGCATCAGCACCAAATCTGATGTTGTGCAAATTCAGCTTGGTGAACACACACACTTTGATAGAAGGAAGGACCCTAATTACAGATGGCTGTAAGGTTAATGAAACATTTATTTGGAGCTATTTGAAACACTTTCAGCATACTTCTAATTCTTACACAATTATACAGTACTATTCAAGTGCAGTTCTGAAACATTCAAGGAATATAAAATTTTAACCAATTACTTCTTCCTATACTGCAAAGCAATACCATGTGTTAAAGTATTTGAGGGGTAAAAGCCATGTGCCGATTCAGGTAAAAGTTCACAAACTGTATTTTACAGTTTTACCTACTAACGCGTAGGCGTTACTGATGAAATGCCACACTCAATCCTCATGCGTAATAGCGAAGATCTTTTAAATTTTCCAAGATTAGCAGGCATCAGGATCATAAATCTGACTTCAGATAAAGTCTACACTGATGAAAGACAAGAATTTTAAACTTACAAAATGGCACAAAGGACATGCAATAACTTTGAGTGTTCACATCAGGAGTATGAGTAAACCCACTCATGATGCATAAGAAGTTTATGACACCAGTAATCACAAGATTTTAGAATCCCTTTTGTTTTCACTGCACTTGAGGAATGTGAATTCCATTAAGATTAAATATTACTTTACAATTCTTTTGATGCAGTGAGCTTTTTAATATTTACTTTTACTCTCAAAGATCAGATTTAAAGACTTGAAACTGAACAATCTGAAGTACAATAAATATTTCACAACGTTGTACTTTTACAAACATCAAAAGACTTCAAGAACTTCTACAGTAACCAGTTAAATATTTACAAAAAATAACCTTCATCAGCATTTGCTATTAGCTGTATTTTAAAGTTAGATATTCATACAAAACCATTATTTTACATTAGAGCTATTTCCTTTGTCATATATAGTCACATACAGAAAAATATATGTAACATTTAAAAAAAATTAATTACAATACAAAATATTGACTGCTAAGTCAGAAGCTAGTTGCCACTTGTTATTAAGAAAAAAAATAAAAGAAAAATGTCTAGAAAGTCCAGAACATCTATTATACAAGTAATTAAATCACAAGCTCAAGAAATCAAAAAAGTCAATGTTTAGCATTTAAAACAGTGAAAATGAAGGTTTTGGGAACTGAAGTCAGAGAAACTCCAGTATCTAATCCCTGAACAAGCAGGGCACCAGAACTCAAGGACAGACTTTCAGTTTTTATCATCTTGAACAGTTTAGTGAAGACAAGGTGAATTTTAAGCCAAGATATCATTAATAATTCAGAGGAAACTTCTGATACAGCAAAGATGAGGAACACTTAAATAAAACACTTTCTCAACATATAGTCAGTCGCCTGTAAGGTACTACAAGTTGATCTACAATGACTGGCCACCCTGCGTAAACATTTCATATTTGTAAAATGCTACTAATAAAAGCATTAATAATAGCCAGGGAACTTAAAGTAAGGTCAACACAGTACACCCAACACATCTGGAGTCAAGCACCAGTATACAAGTACAGTGTGAAAGATATCTCTTGGTCAGAAGCAAAGATGGTTCAAATTGTTTTATTTTAGCAGTACTGTAGCTACTTCCCACTTTAAAAGGTTACTATGAGACTTGTATCAGGATAATTATACAATATGGGGGATGGTTTTTTAAGCTTTCAGTGATCCATGTACCTCCTTTTATTTATATGTGGAAGACAAAATGTCCACATTGCACTTCAGTATATCAAAACTGTTCTGTGTCCTTCATGCAGAAAAGGAAAGATATTTTTAAACAAAGATTTTTCTATCAAGTCTAGAACTGCACTGTACATTGAGATTAATATATTCTGACTTGCAATGATTTTGATAATAAAGGCAAAGGAGGTTATGCAGGTTCGTCTGGGATGAGACGATAAGTGTAATCTCAACCTCCACGTGTCTGTCATTCAATGATACAGAGAAGAGGTTTAACAACCTTTTGATGCTGCTGGTTTCTATGCAGCAGCAAAAGCATACATAAAAACATAAGAGACGTCACCAAATTTTAGGCTTTGATTTACCGCTGTGACTTCTTTGATGTGGGGAGGGATGGAGGCGAGTAGTTACAATACATCATCCCCTAAAAAGAACTTGTGATGGTATAGTTTCTCTTTGCCATAAAACTCTCTCAGGACTCTAGAATCTAAGAAAAATCACCATTTTTTAACCCCCCTAGACAAACATACTCCACAACATCAACTTACATCTTCAAAAATCTCCATAAAGAAATGTTTGTCAGACTTCAAAGGCTGATCTGCCATTCCTTCCCTTTTCAAAGGGAAAGCAAAGGAAAAAAACAAGAAAAAAAACCTAACCACATTTTCTCCTCAATAAAAGGAGTCTCTATACCCCACATTTTGGGAAACCCAAGTAGAAGTAAACTCCCAGTACATGCTGGCAGGAAAGACCTCTATTTAGCAAATTTGAAAAAGCATATATATATATATATACCTAAGGACATCACAGGCCCTACAGATCCTTCAGATGTCTATGACAGATTATCGAAGGGGGAAAAAAAAAACAAACCAAAAAATAAACAATTCACCATTGTACTAGAAGAATGACACCTGAGAGATATTACTTCAACTGAACAAGTATCAAAAAACATCTGAACCAGAATCATCAGGATTATCTATTTTAATCTGCTGTGTATGACCGGCTAATGAACTTACAACGTGAAATAGAGCTAGATAATCATGAAAAGCACATTTGCTAACTTTTTTTTTTTTGTTTCAAATGAATACACATACTTAAGAAATGAAGTTATTACAACAGCAAAGAAAATATTTTTAATAGACTTTTCTTAGTATACTTTTTGAAAACAGTCCAATAGACAAATGTTCTTTTAAAAGATCCAGCTTTCATGCTTAATAAAACTAATTCCCAGAAAACTGTGTGCCCCCTCATCTGTCTTTTCCTGTTGGACTAGAAATTCCTGGAATCAGTCCAAGCAAAAAAAAAAAAACCCACCAACCTAAACTGCAAATTCTCAGTTGCTGCAAAATTGGGTTAGGAAATGATGACTTTTGAACTAGCTTGTCATGCCATGTTGGTTTTTTTTACATCTATGTGGAGGAAATAAGAATTAAGTATAAAGTGGATATCCAATACTGTTATTATACAGTAACATATATTCCAAATACTGCTTATTTCAAAAGTACACAACAGTTCTGTACTTTGTAATCATTTGATACTATCTATGAATAAGGAAGTGTGAATCAGATTTAACTAACTTCGAAGTTCAATGAACTGTAAAACTGTCCATATTCTGAGCAGAGGTTTAGACCAAAAACCTTCCACATATCAGCTGGTTGCATAAACTGACAGACAAATGCCTAGAATTCAGTGATTTTAGGAGAGGCAATTCTGTGCTCTCTCTAAACCAGCTAACATGAGTTTATTGATTACCAGGCCAATTTCAGTCACAACTGTGTTTGTAAACAAAAGTCTAACCATTCATGACATTTATTCTGTCAGGTAATTCTTTACCTTAAGCCTTTAAAAACATTGAAAGCCAAAGGCAAACCCTAAATAAAATCAGAAATCGTTGTTCTAGACTAACTTCTTCGTTCCCCCCCAAATGCAGTAAAATAACGAGATTCTACAAATCCTACTTCACCCATAGACAGAAATACAGACTCCTAATGAATGAGGCATGTTTGACTCCTGCAGAAGAGCACATGACTAGTTTTGTAAAATCCACATTTCCAAATGTGTTTTGATGACATGGGGCACTCTTCAGGACATGTATCCTTATAGGCAGGATCAGCTGTCCTGTAGGCAATGAAAATGGAGCAAGATACCAAAAGGATAGTGCCAAAAATAAAACTTCAGGTGATAGCCCAAGGAGTATTACTACAAATGAGATAAGTGATCCTTAGCAGTGCCCTGGTTGGTACTATAATGTCTTGCAGGAGTTATTTTTGTCCACTTCCTAACACTTTGCTTTTTTTCCTCCTTTAAATGTAAGAAGATACAATCCATATGTAAGTGAGAATTTCATGAGAGGAAAGTAATTTACTTTTGCCATCTAGAAACAATTAATCTTTCTTGATTTTAGGAGGCATTCTATTAGACAATTCCTCAGAAATAAAATGCAACTACATTTAATGAAGATAGAGTGAATACCAGGCACAGATCCCAACTTGAATTGTCTTAGGAGGCACAATACAAACAAAAAAGGAAACTCAACATTTTTTCTTAAAAATAAACAGCTATGAGTAAAATCAAGGAAAGCAGAAAGTATTTTCACATTTATTTTACTTTTTAGAATATGACTGCATCTGAGGCCTTGCCACAGCAGCCATATCAGTTATCATATCCAACAACCACACCCCTAGAAGCAAATAGCTGATGTAGATCTAGTGCAGAGCACGATTGTGAGCCTACCAGTTAATCAGTCTGTTCTTTTTCTAGTATACCTGGCTCCTAAAGGGTCAATTACACATTGGACATTGAATTCAAATGGAGCAAGTATTCTGATAAGAAGAGATAATTGCTTACTTTGTTTCTCAATGTAAGTTGATTATGTGCTTATGCAAGAGGCTATCCGGTGGCAGCTGGAACGTTTTACTTCAGCTGAGCCACTGCCTCTGTCAATGGGGGCACTGTGAGGTGGAAATGGCACTGGATCCACCATTAGAAGGAAAGCAGTGTTCACAGCAGTTTGACAAGTTCTGGCACATGCAAGGAGTAAGGATATTATGCATCAAGTTCATCACAAGTGAGTTAGATCTGCTATTGTTAAGAAAGCTTATCACTCTTAAGAAGATATATTATAGACAATATTCAAATAGCCAAGGACACTGCGGTTTGAGTAAGGGGTTTTTGTTGTTAGTTTTGTTGGTTTTGGTTGTTGGGGGCTTTTTTCAGTGAAGATACAACATTATAGAAGGAAGAAAACTGAATTCAACTGCAAACTTTTAGAAATAAAACCTCCAGATGCTCTTGCGAGGATATTGGCAGGAGGCTATTAAACAGATAACTCATTTGCAATTTGGGTAAATTTTTACATTTACAGAAAGAGTAAAAGGAAAGTATAGAGGCTAGGCCGAAATGTGCACTTAAAAAAAATCCTTTCAGATGAGAAGTGCTGAACTCCTATCAGAAAACTACACCTCCAAATAATCTTAATGATATAAAATTCAGATTTCATTTGCACACACACCATCCTCTCTTGACTCATAGTACTAAGCTGTTTCAAAGGTACAAACTGCCAAAGAACACCACGATTTCATTTGTATATATTAGTTGAAGTCTTGAGTGAAAATAAAGCAAGTACTATAAAACCTGAGTACAATACATATGTTAAATCATTTGTATTAGAATGTATATCATCCCTCCAATATACTCTATAAAGAGACTACAAAATGATGCCTTAGCTCTACGTAAAACCAAAGGTGTGTCCTTGTAAGCAGTAATGCTAACACTGGACTGCTGTTAATGGGGAGGAAAAACAAAACAATAAATTGCATGTTTTCACTTATTCCAATGGAGCTATTGGGGGAAAAAAGGCTTGCTATCTCACAAATATAAAAGTTACAATGATCTAGTGTCCCTGTAAGAACTTTCTTTGTAAGCTGCTTAGATTTCCTTACTAGTAATTATTCTTACAAGTCAATTTGCTCTAAGTCTGTAAATTTAGTATCAAAATTAGCTGGTTAAAAAAACCTTGATTTTGGTACTTGCGAAATAACTAGTGTTTCACCCAAGACCAACAAAAACACAATGTCTCTACAACAGCGTTGTGTCCAACTGATGAAGCTGGTTGCTTCAGCTCCCTGAAAGCACAGAAGTTAGAATCACATTTTCTACTTTGCCTTACTGAAGAAAAAGCCCCTTCAGTATCATCCTCTCAGAGAATACTTCTGCATTTGCTGAGGGAACTGAAATACGATGAACTTTAGAAAGGGTTTTCTTTGTGTGTGTGTGTGTGTGCACAAAGGGAAGTGAGCTAGACCATGGAGATGGGAGGGATAAGGTGTCATAAAGCAACTCATGTGGGAAAACTCCTACCATCTAACAAATACCCACACCCTCCAATTAAAGCCTAAGCAAGTAATTTTCCTTCTCTTTTTTATTGTAGGAACCCAGAGTGCCGAGAATATTTCTGCCTGGTTTTAAGGGTTTTTACCACCCTGAACAACACTGTTTTAGCTTTAAACCTTGGAAAAAATTACCAACAGTCAGACAACAACTAGAAAATACAGTGGTGTGAATTAGGTTATAGACTACTATGTAAGATTGTCACAGGGTGAAAAATTTAGAGGTTTTAGGCTTCTCTTTATAGTAAATAGATAAGAGTTAAAAATATCAAAATGGAGGATTGTTGTCATTCTCTAGACCTTCTTCTCCTTCTTCTACCACTCCATATTTTGCAGTAAAAGTAATTTGGAATGATTGGATAGAGAATTCTGCAGTTCCTAGTCGTGTTACTGAATAATTGGTAAGAAAGTGAAAATAATGTACATTTTCAGTAACTATTGGTTAAAATGTCTTTAAAAGGCTGCGTAAATCTTGATAATTAGTCTCTCTCGCTCTCACTCCTACTTTTCCTCCTTCCATGCTGTACCTGGGTCACACTAGTGGCTCAGTTCCTCTGATAAGACTTCATAAACAACTATCTAGAAGCATTGAAACTATAGAAGACGTCTTGCTTTATCTTTTAAATGCCTTGCAAGGACTTTCAGCAAATTCTCTCCCATCAGGAGAGATTCGATTTATGGCACGTTAAAGTGTCAGTTATTATACCCTGCTGACCATTTTAAGGGTCTCCATACTTTAATACTAGCAGAATCACAGAATCATTGAATATGCTGAGTCGGAAAGGACCCATCAGGATCATCAAGTCCAACTCCTGGCCCTGGGCAGGTCACCCCACAAGTCACACCATGTACCTGAGAGCATTGTCCAAACACTTCTTGAACTCTGTCAGGCTTGGTGCTGTGACCACTTCCCTGGGGAGCCTGTTCCAGTGCCCAACCACGCTCTGGGTAAAAAAACCTTTTCCTGATATCCAACCTAAACTGCCCCTGACTCAGCTTCATACTGTGAAGGTTGGCTTTTAACTCTAAAAGTATTTACATCTCGTAATACAGTAACACAGAACATGTCTAAAAAAATACTTAAATCAAGATTTAGAGATGGCATATGAATTTTACTAGTGTCAACACTGTGATGCTACTTGCTTTTGGTTATCCATTATATGGAATGTGTATTGCTTCAGCTGCCTATGGTTCCATGGCATGAAATAGTCATTTCTGTGTTTCTCTCTATTTAATCAGTATAAGGTAATTCTTCTAATTCTCAGACACTGTGTTTGTTTCAATGTTGGAGAGAGTGCAATAAAAAAGCCAGATTTCTTAAAATGTAGATACCAGAACAAGGAAGAAATAGCACACTGGTTTTGTTCTTAGTGGTGTATAGAAATCTGCTTATCCTAATGTTTCCACTTTAATTTTACATACTTACTTGCAGTAAGTGAAATATATATAAATCTTTTTGTGCTTTGTTTATACATCTGCACAGATATTAAACTGGACACAAGGAAATGGATTTACCTCAAATGTGATGTTAGCTGGAAACTTTATAGGTAAAACGCAACCAAATTCCACCTCTTAAATATTTTGGTTTCAGCTTTGTTTCCCTTTTAATCTCTCACCTTAGTATCAACGTCCTCATTGATGTCTCCACAAAGTCTAGGCATTTCTAAATATTTTAAAGCTTAATACAGAATGAGATTTACCAAATATTCAATAGTTAGGAATAATCTCATGAAAAAAACATGGTTTTGTCTTGATGTCTTATGAGGTACAAGCTTGGTGTACCTCAGGTACATCTTAGAGAGGAAGGGACACCAAAGGCCACACCATGACCCCAGCAAGCCCTCCAGGAAATACCTACACTTCATATTTCTGTCTTACTTATTCACAATGGGATTTGCTAAGCAAATTAAACTGAAGACTGTCTGGTAAAATAGGTGAAGAGCCAGCAAGCAGAGGGGTATATACTCAAGACTTACTTAATAGGGGGCAAAACATAATTTGCATGTCCCTGGAAGGAAACCTAAAGCTCATAAAACCTTTGCTACCTTGAAATTAGACACTCAACTCCATAATGCTCTCTTGTACTTACAATACAAAATGAAAATAATTTTAGATGATAGGAGCGGTTAAAAAAATAAAAATTACAAAAGGGAAGGAGCATGGAGGAAGTCCATACAGGCCAAAGGACTGTGGGAAAAAAGTAACATGCTAAAGCTCTGGCTGAAGGAGGCCAGGCGACAGGACAAACCCACCTCGGCGTTAAGCTCCAGGCACGGGGCATGAAGGGGGCCACTTTCCATGGCTGTGCCGGGCCGGCCCCTCAAGGCCCCCCACAAGGCCCTGTCTGTGAGGGCCCAGGTGGAAGCACCAGGACAAAGCCAGTGCTTGGCTGGAAATGCAGGGCAGGAGAGCCTGGTCACTGCCAGGCCCCATGCAGGGAGGGTCCCCAGAGGCCGGGCAGCACCTGAGAGAAGACTCTCCCCTTAAAACCAGAGGTGCACATAGACAAAGCTGATATGGTTTGCTCTCAAATGGCTGCAGAGCCCCTGCTGCAAGGCTGAGAAACGAGCAGACCAACAATTCCAGCTCTAACCTCACAAGGGACCATCCACACACCCTCTCTAAGCATTCAGGTTCCACTGACAGAAGAGTTTTTAAAGTGTACGCATCTGGTTGAAGGAATTTGATTCACAGATACTAAATTTCCTTATGTCAAACATTTTTCCAAACAACTTGTTTTGAAAGTCTAGCAAAACCAACGAGTTCCACCTCTGCCATACCCACACATCTACCACCCTGTTTAGCAGAGCAGGTGCTCCTAAAATCTGGCCTGACAGACAAAACAGAACATCACTGAAGTTCCCAGTCCCTGGAGCCACCACAGTGGCCACTGCTGTACAGTGTCAGAATGCCGTGACTTGGCAGAGTCTGCTGAAACCCTGGCCTTGATCCCACTTACAGGGGATCTAATCCTTGTTTGGCCGCCCCAAGCACACGAGTAACTTAGTCACCATTGCCTCAAACATGTGACAGATGCCAGTGTACAGGAACATTCATTTCACAAAGTCTTTCTCTGGGGAAAAAAAAAGACATGGAAAAATTGCACCTTCAGTACAAAACTGTTGGCCCATGTTAAAATTCCCCCGTGACAGTAGAGGCACCTTAGTGGCTTTTCTGTATCTTATGGCCACATGGTGCTGCCATCACTACCAATAGGGTTGAGCAACACAAATCAAGCTGCTTATTCCATACCTTGTAAGATTAAGATTAGTATCAGCTAAGAAAGCTTATTCGCCACATCTCTGTAAGAGGCTGTGAAAGTAAACAACGAATTTCTAAAAAAGAAACCAAACATAGCACTGAAAGCTAATTAATTTCAAACTTCATATATAGGCATGGAGATAGGAAAGTCATCTACCTGAGAAGGTCCCATCTACTGAAGCACAAAAAAATCCCAGTGAGATAACCTGTACAAAAAATACTGACTTGCACTAGGTATGCAGTCTTGTAGAATGATTGTTGCAACAACCTCTTGCTGCTGAAAGACACAGCCAAGTGTTTTCTCCTTTGCTATTCTGATCTTCTAAAGACATGTATTTTCCCATATCTAATTCCTGATACAATTCATCTCTGGAACTGTATTTGCTGTAAATTATATATTATGTTAAAACTGAGTTTATACAGGCTTACACGGGAGAGCCAAAACACATAATTAGTCCCTTACTGCTACCTTGTTAACCTCCTGATCTATTAGTTGTCATCTATGTTCGCTCTCACACAACGTTACCTGTTCTAAGCTTTTTTTAATACTGTGGATCAGTTCACACCACTGAATCAGTTAAAATATCAGTAGTGTATAAGAGAACAGGAAACAATGCGGCCCTCTCTCAGCACTTGGAAAAGACAATGCCAGTACTAGATTTTGCACTGATTTAACCACTTTTTATTTCCTATGGTAAAACTGGGAAAAAATCAGCAACTACTATACTTGGCAGGAGATTCACAGTTACGTCAACTGACAACTGGACAACTTGGTTTGCGTTTTTAAAACAGTACATTTAACCTGTACTCATAGCCTTTTAAAACTTCTTTACGCAGTTCTTCAACTACCTTTGGTTTTTGTACTCAAATTTCCACAAGCTAGTGAACTCCCTAGATTAAGGTTTGAAGGTGGTCTGAAACTGTGTGTTACTTTGAAGTACTATGCATCTAGCTGTGGATAGCATCTTTGATCATATTGCAAAAAATCTTGTATCTCTCCCATTTTATACAGAGCCAACATATGGCCAGTTTTCTGGTTTGGTCTCTTCAACATTAGCTAAGTAGTTCCAGTGTCTCTGAAATGATCACAGGCCAGAAGATCTAAGAACACACTTATTCTTTTGAAATCCCTCCAAAAAGGCTATTCCTCTTTTATTGCTAGCTTGTCATTATTGGTTCGTGCCATTTCCTTTAAAAATGAGTGGCTCTAATGCTATTGATTTAAGTTGTTCCACTCCAGAGAGCTCACATTAAATTCAGTCAAATGATGTAATGTATTGGATTGTCCCATCATCTTAGTTCAAAAATTCTCTAGGTTATAGAACAAGGCTAGGCTAAGAAAAGAAATCACCTTGGCAATTCCTTGGAATAAATAAATAAATGAAAAGGTTCATACTTTTCCTTCAAGTTACAGCAAGTAATAAATCAATACACATCAAATCTATTACTTTAATTTTTTTTTTTCCATTCTCCTGTATGTCCGTAAGAGAGCAGATCACAGCTCTAATTACAACAATTACTTCCAGCGATGCCAGTAGGATCAAACCAAAGTTATGTGAGGCTGTTTTAAAGAGATTATTACTACTCTTCCAAGACCCAAATTTGAAAAATCAATTAGCAGATGTCTATTTTGCAACATTTTAAAACTCACATCCTCTCCAGACACTTGCCCTGTTCCAGCTCTTTAAAAGTGTTCAGCTTTTTCTTTAAACATCCCTAGATGTACATTCAGTACTGATACACCAGGATTATAGGTCAGCACTGTCTTTTGCAGGCCAAATACAATAATGAAGGTGCTTTCACACACAAGCTGTTGCTGCTTTTTCCTTTCAGAAAAATGGAACAGAATAAAAAAGCACTGTAACGGTTTGCTCAGACTTACACCAACACTTGTAAAGAATTAGCTTGTGTATTTTCTATGATCATTTAAACACCAATTCCGACCTTTAGTAATTACTATAAGAGTGGCAAACACATGGTACCTTGTTTTAACCCTAGAAAAAAACCAGCAATTTCATCATCATTTAGATCTGCTGAACTGAACTTTCCTATGTTTCTCCCACTCCCACACAGAGCCGAGAACCATCACTGGCATTTAAAACAAAAATAACTTCTTCAGCTCAGCCTATTACAAATGCTTCCTTCAATATAAAACCAAACAGACAACTAAGGAGAAATTAACAGTCAAAACAGGAAAAGAACTACACATGCTGAGCAAGTAAACCTCAGAGCAGGATCTAAAGGTTCACAAGCTTGGGCTCTAGAGAATTCAAGTGGATCAATTTCCAAGGTCAGAAGACCTTCAATATCCAACTTTCAAGCATAAACAGAAATCCATCAGAAAAAGGCAAAGGGGGAAAGGTTGTTTGGCCACAGATTTCTACAAAAGCACTGCTAACCTTGTAAATTCGGAAGCGTGGTGGATTTTGTCAAACTATGTACTATGCTGCCTGGTAAATCCTGTCTGCTCAATGTGTTTATTTCTATGTAAAGCTTTGAAGGTTCTGAACACATTAGGCATAACAAACATATTTGAAGTTGACAAAATGTGGGTCATCATCTTCTTCATGACACATTGAGAATGAAGACCTACCATACACAGGTGGAAGGGCATGTTAGGCCATGCTTCCGTAAGCCCTTGCATTTGGCTTGTTACTGTAAAACAAGAAAAAGAGCAACAGCAAAGAAAAGCACAAAGCACAAAAAGCCTCAAGCACAGAAGAAACATTTGTCTACCACTTACCAGCATCACTTCTAACTTCTACTAGGAATCTATATACCACTATACAAAATTAAATCTGATATTGTTCTTCACTGAAAATTATTGTAAAGCCAGTCAATGACACAAAATTCATTCTCACTCCTCACTGGACTAGAAGTCATCAGTATGACTTACCCATGTAACACCATTTCCACAAATCCAATCTGCGTAGACAACTTTCCATTGCACATCACCAAAGGCATAAAAGAAGCCATGTAATTGATATGTTTTCCATATCACATCTAAGTTAATAAACTAAAGAGATAAAGATGAAGTAATTTTAGGATAAACAGTGACTTGACAATCACTTTATCATCACCAAAACCTTCCTTTTATGTAGAACACATATCAATCAGCAAAAATACTTCATTCTTGAAGTCAGGTATTTAAGGTCTTCAGAAATCTTACACGTCTCAATTTGTTTACATAGAATAAACAATTACCACATCAACTTCCCCCCATCATTACTTCTCTCTACATAACATGTGGTTACTCCTAACTGTAACAATCTTCATTTAAACATGGTATGAACAAGAAAAAAAAAAAAAATCCTGTAAGACTCTTAGTGTGCCTAACCCTACGCATACTGATGTAAAGCAATCTGCATCTCAGATTTCTCTTGCTATATACATGAATAAATGCCTCCCTCCCTCAACAGTTAAACTACTAACTCTGAAGCAGAAAAGAAGATACAGCCCATAACCAAAAATTTTTACACTGTTGTAGACTTTCATATATTTGTGGTGATACTATAGAAAAAGCAATGTTCTTTCTCTGACAAGCTTTGCTACCATCCCATGCCATACCATCCTTCACTCATAACACTGTAGCTTGCTTTACCAGTTCAAAAGGCACAAGACTCTGTCCTCTCTATTTCAAGATACCTGCAGTGCTATTTTATTGTGTACAGAGTATTTCCTAAATATTGCTCCATTTAGAAAACTACAAAAGTTTCTACCCCTTCACTCTATGTTAACACAAACAAAACAAAAATGCTTTGTTATGGGACTATGCCAGCTTTTTTCTTTTCTTGAGAAAACAAAGTACTTGGAATTACAAACTTCAGTTTCTGTGTTCTGCTAATAATACAAGATTAGAAGTTAACAATGCAGCAACTGTTACAGAAAATAAGACTTACTTGCTGGAACAAACAAGTTATCTACTAATATCCGCTAATATGAAAGCCTTAAAAACATCTGCAAAAAGAGAAAAAGCAACCTATTTATCTGCAAATTGCAAATACTGCAGGTTTTACTCTAGGCATCACAAAGAAAAACTTGAGTCAGATTATCATATTAAATATAGTGCTACACACTGTCAAGTTAAAAAAAATCAGGGTTCGAGTTTCCTATACAGCTTCATTCTTAACTGTATTCAAAATAACATGATCTAAAGAACTATGGTAGGAATGATTCAGGATTATTCTAGAAGAAAATGCTTTTATTAAAATGGTTCCTCTTCCATGAAGGAAAAGTAAGTCATAGCATAAGCTGTTAAGTCACCCAGACATAATACAACAAGCAGCATCCTCTTATGCAATGTGTCTCTTGCTCCATCTTTAATGTAGTTTAAATTGCCACAGCCCGGATACATGGAAAGGGAAGTAAAGCAAACACTACAACCTAACAGAAAAAGAGTTTCTTTTGTAAGACATATGAAAAGACCTTTAAACACTTCTTGTAGTTCTATCTCTAAGTTTTGTTTTCTCAAGGCTGCCATACATGAGAACTCTTTTTCCCTAAAATGTATCAACATTTTAACAAGATCCTTCTCTGCTGTTCCACTGTTTATATTAGCCATTTCAGCTATGAAATGTTGCTTTCTATTGTCTTCTTCCTGGGAAAGCATTCTTCTGCATTCATACTGACAAAAGACTTCCATCAAAAAAATCAAGTCTCACACTGTGCTCTCGAAACGAAACCAGCTCATCCTATTCTTTGCTAACATGCAATTCTAACAAAAAACAAAAAAAAATCTGATCATAAACACATCTTACCTTGAGAACCTTCCCACTTGAGATCAGTGTGAGTCAACACAAAAGTAGCTTTTAGGCTGTTCTTTACTAAAGAGTAACAGAACCATGAGCTAGGTCCAAGATCAACCCAGCAGCAGGACCACACACTGCACTGCAGCTTGATGTGTTATTTCTGTATCAATTCCCCAAAAATGATTAAGAGTGTTACATGAGCTGGTGTGTAGGGAATGTGTGTGTGGAGGGAGGGTGGTGGTTATATTCCACAAACAGAGATTCTCAAGTCTGTTATCTTTTCCTTTGAACCAGAACAAAGGAAATACATACATACAATATTATGCAGTGCTGGGTTAATGTTGGACTTGATAATCTTAGATGTAATTTTCAACCTAAACCACTTTATCATTCTATTGCCCTGCACTGTACTACAGGGAACCAAATAAAATTCAGAGTAGAACAACAAATCTTTTTTGTGGAGAAGTGCCAGATAATGAAAGCGTGGAAGCTGTGATGTGTCTGAATGACACTCAGCATGGCAAGTGTGCAGACTGGCCAGTAGAACAAAGTACACCTACAGCTGGGGACTAAACAGGACTAAGGCCTGGGCGAAGTGAGGATCACCTGCACCACTGTACAGAAATAACCACAAGAATGTTTACAGAACAGTGGTAAATGCTGATGACAACACAAAGCTGAACACCAAAAGAGGACTGGGATATTGTACTAGAACACCTTGAAAGCTGTAGTAAAAAAAAGCAGTAAAATTTAATCATACAGAGTATAAGCTGAAGCACTTCTAAGGACTAAAAGCAAAAGCTGTGGCTATAAACTGGCAGTTCATCAGCTGGGAGAGGGCCAGAGGATGGGGTGCTGCCTGTAGAGAAAGTACTGTACTGATAACATTTTACAGGGCATGGGTGGCATCTAAAAAAAAAAAAAAAGAAAAAGTACTATTCTGGCCTTCCTTATCTAAAAAAAGATCAACCTAAATCAAACCAGGTACACAGCACATCTATATCAATAATCAGAGAGCCTTTGTGATGAGAAGAAACTAACCCTTCTTTGGAAGACCTAGGAATACATGAAATTTAAGTGTGAAAAATGTGTGGTTGTCCTCTAAAACACAGATTAATAAAAAGGAATCAATACTAAACAGATGTTTGGTTTATGAACAGATATGCACAAATTGCCTGTAAAGTTTGAATGAAAATGAAGGCTCCAAACAAAGTAGTGAAATTTTGGTTGTTTGTAGAGGGTTTTTTGTTGGAAGAGGGGTAAGAAAAACTCTTTCCAATAAGGAAAAAAAGTTCTAGCAACTCTTGAACTTGGTAAACTGATGACACAAATGCTGGCCAGCTGCCTGGAATATGGAACTTTATATGAAAGAGTAAAAGCCAAAGGCGTCTGGGGGAGGGGGAAGGTACTGCTCATCATTTGCTCACAAAAACATGCTCTCTTACTGAGAATGTTTTCAAGTCACCACCAATCTGAGTATTTCTTCCACTGTTAAATGTGTTAACATTCCAATGAAAAATGTTAAGTCCTAAAATAATTTTCATTACAGAAACACACTCACTTGAAATAATATGAGACTTTTTTTTATTAAATGTATCTATAGAGAGTATTTCAGAACAGGGCATAGAAAAACATCACCTGCCATCTGTTTTACTAGAAAGTTTCTACCAACCATAACATCTCAAATTGCTTATCTAGTCTATACTTAAAATGTTCCGCCATCCCAGAAGACTTTCTGCTGACAAACACAACATGGTGACTACACCTATACATCTGTATTTATTGGATATACGTATTGTGCAGTCAACAGAACTGGCAACGTGTCAGAATTGAAAACTAATGCACTTGTCAAACAAATGGAAGAAGCTCAGACTTCGCTTATTTCAATTATCTAAGCCTAGCAGTCTGTAGCCTCAAAGCTGAAGATCAGTACACCTACATTATCAAAACCTCAACACTAAGAAATAGGACAGCCTTTTCTAATTGCTATGGAACAGCTTTGGAAACAAGAAAAACAGCAAAATACATTAAGAGAACAGTACAATCCTAAAATGTTCAAGCTTTCAAGCTGTACTACAATAACTACAGTCATTAAAATATCACTGCCTACCATTGAGGATACTCCACTGGGATAAGAGCCACCACAGCTGAATTTAACTTTTACAGAAATTATTTTTAAGTTCCTGGGTAAGTGGCAGTATTCAACTGAACAACAAAGCCCAGAGTTAAAAAACAAGTCCAGGTGGCATGGCTTTTCTTTGCTTAAACAAAAATCTGTCCATAAGGTACCAGTGGACTCCTGCCTAGGAAAACAGTGCCTGAGACTGGGAGTATCCCCATAGTATTATATGGGGATGATGTATGATGTCAGAAGTCTCATAAATATTTTCCTGTAATTACAATTATGCTGTAATTGCCTTAGTTTTGCAATAAGATTTCTACAAAACATATTTAGGGCCAAAAAGGTGATGAACCAGAAGCAACATGCAAACAGTCATCGCTGTCTGTAAGGCAACCTGTTCTTCCCTCCTAATTCCCCGTTAAGAGCATTCATAGCCTGCAACACAGGTAGAAGCAACTTCTGTTCTCACTTCAGTATGATCAAGTCAACATTGTGTCATAGTGTCAGCACGAAGTGATCTTGCTTCTGACTACGCAGCTGCTGCCTGAAGATACAGATAAGGAATAAGAACCTGAGTGCAATTCCATAGAAGTATCTCCTGTCTCAGAAGGTGATGGTGCTTCTTGGAGGCACTTTGTGCGCTGTACTCACCGAGTTTTTAAAGTATAACAGGTTATTCTGGTGAAGGAAACCACAGAAAAAATAGCACAGCTGTCTAAACGTTCTAAGCTATGGCTAATGGAAAGCTATCTACTTCAGCCTTTCAAAGACTCATAAACAGTACTTTGGGGGATTGTCATATCAATATTAACACATTCACCTTCCCACAAAAGTCTCCACTATAATAATGGGCTAATTGTGAGCAAGGGATATAACCAGTGTGCTAGAAATATTTACAGCAGGCTTAGAATAACAGAATCATAGAATCCTTAAGGTTGGAAAGGACCTCCAAGATCAGAGTCCAACACCTTTGATCACCATCTTGTCAACCAGACCACGGCACGAAGTGCCACATCGAGTCATTTCATGGCTTCTAACAGTATTTGACTCACAGATCAAACACCCGCTATTTAGTGGCTGCAGGCAGCAAGAGCTGAAGTTTTAGTGATCCCTAAAGTTTAGTACCATACTTGGTAATTGCTAACAGTATCACAGCCAGGCATCCTTGATGGCTCCCTGGGTATGAGCCACATACTGCCAAAACTAAACTATGTTCAACACTGAAAGGCAGACGACTCTTGGGTCATAGGAAATGAGGGGACAAAAGTGACAGGAGATTAAGAAATGTGAATTTACACCAAAGGATTACCTAACAGGAGGTTGACTGCACACTGTCTCTGTAAAGCAGCTGTTTCAGAATTTGTCCTGACGTGTAAACAAGGCTTTAAACTCTATCTTAACTGCAAACACAAACATACATATGTAAGGCACCCAGACTCCTGGCATACTACTAAGTACATATGACAAAGGCAGCTGGGAAGACAACAAAACCACAAAGAATTTACTGTGAGGATATGGCAATAAATATAAAAATTACCTTAATACATTTCTTCAGAAGCTTATTTAGTACTCAACTGAGACAAAGTTCACAAAATCCTGCCTAATTTTATTAGCACTGTAAAGCATCCTTCAGACATGACTGTTCACCAGAGATAGACATCAGAGGAAAGAATTTCACTCTTCTGAAATAGATGTGACATTCAAATCCAGCTTCAACAAAATACATTCTGAGCAAAGAAAATAGGTTAGCATGGGCATAGGAACAAAAATACATCATGGATAGAATGAGACAAAAGAATTAATGTCGAGGAAGAGAATAATCTCAGGAGGTGAAGGGTGCCCTGAGCATAAGATCAGTATATTCTCATTTTCCATGCAACTCCTGAGCCCTTCCAGGCAACAATATCTGCAAGATAGCACCATATAACTGAATACAAGAAGCAAGAGAGGCTGGAATGAAGAGGAAAAAAAATTACTAAAGAAAAAGAGAACTCATGAAAATGAAAACAGCAAATACGCGGAATTCCTCTGAAAAACTATGTTTCTTCTAAAATAATTCTGACAGACTTAGATGTCACTAAAATAAAGTTCCTGGTAAATATGATTTCACATTAAAAAGGGAGCTACACAACACAAATAGAGAATCGATTCTATTCCTGACAGAAATCCATTCAAGAAAGATGTGCTATATTAGCAAATGGCTACACTCAAACAATACGCAGGTAAGGTATTTACTTCATACTCCATAAGCATCTCTAAGACTGTCATTTTCCATGGGCTTTTTCCGTTTTGTGGAAATAAAACGTAACATTATTTCTGCCACAACTGAAAAGCTTTTTCTTTCATAAGCACTGATACAAATACTGCAATCCACTTCCACAGATGTTTCTGTATCTTAATTTTAAAAACAGGCCCTAGAAGTTTCCAAAATAATCTGAAACCATGTTCTTTCCACACATTAGAGAACAGTGATTTCAGCTTTGAGAGGATATTCTCTAACTGGGAAATACTAATCCTTCTATGAACCACACAATTCTCCAGACAATTTCTGCTCCACTGGCATGAACGAAATATCATGCAAATCTCCTTCCTCCAATAACAGAGCCGCCTAAACTTGACAGAATCGCCAAGACTTATTCTTAGTTATAAAAAGAAAAAGAGAGAAGACTGAACCCTGTCCTTTAAGGAAGATATTTTGATTTTAAATCTCAACTGTTCAATGTATACAGTGTCTTAAGGAACAAAATCCCAAGCATTAAGAAAGCAAAAACTGGCAAAAGTGTGCTTTTCAGAAGTGTATCAATCTTCCCCTCTTCGTATCATTCCTTCTGCTCAGATAACTGAGTAGTATACATCATTTTAGCCAGTGACCCACATTACACAGCATTAGCTAGTTTAACAACACTTAAGTGGAAAAAGGGCTTAAGTAGTTTACTCTGTAAATGGTAAACCACAAAAAAGACAAAATGAACAGAAGCAATTTAGTGGTCATTTTTCAGTATACTGTCAGACTTAGCAAACAAAATGAATTCCAAGTACTTAAACAGATTTGGGCATTTCCAACAGATAAGGAATTATCAGGGTTTGATTAAATGAAGCATTTTGCCTAGAGACAAGACTGGCATGTGCATACAAATTGTAAATGAAGTGAAACATTTTTACCTTTAGAGAAATTATTTTCAACAGTCATAGTCCCTAAAGGAGAACCTGTTCCTTCCCTCTGCAGACCTAATCCTGTCATAACTTATTTCCACACAAATTCTTGCACAAACTAACAAAATCTTCCCATAAGAATAATTTTTGAAGTTGTAACTGCAGAATAACAATGAACATTTGAATTTACACCCAGAAACATTCATAAATCTCTTCTGCAATAAACATGACCAGGACTAAGATTGGAAAACTTCATTTTTATCCAAAAAAAAATCAGGTTCTGGTATGGATTATACTGTTTTAAACTGGAGTTTAAAAGTTCCTCTCTGCAAGAAAGCCTTAGAGAAATTCTGTATGTTTAAAGGCTGAAGAGCAGTGCTGTGGCAGTACTGTTCTGCAAACTGCTCTGGAAGTCCAACCACGACTACTAACAGGAAACATTCGATAGGCTTTTGTAAAAGCTATATGTAGATAAAAACAGAATAATTTTCACAAGAGTTCACAAAAATTTTAATTTGAGATAGCTGTATTTATCTTGCTTAATACTCAGGTGACTTCCACTATTAAGATATAGAGTCCAGTGCATCAGTCATTAAGAGAAGAGGGTAGTCAATTCTCATCTCCACACACAAAATTTGACTTTTGTCTCGGTTCAACAAAAAATTAAGTGAAAAAAAGTTTACAACATTAAACAGACACCCAATTCAACAATGTTAGGTCAGAAAATTATACTAACATTTAAAAAAAATGCAAAATCAAAAATCCTGGTTTTATTGCAGAATGATTTATACTATATGGAGAAAAGCTAGTATTTCCCAGAATTGCAGATGATCCTCAGTTCTAATAGATTCAAGCATACCAGAAGTCTCAACTATAATTTTATTTTCCACAGGTTTTAATTTGAGGAGAAAACCCACAATCTTTCAAAAGCAGGTCTCTTGTGATACAAGAGAAATAAATAAAGTAACTAAAATTCCCAACTTGCATCAATTTCCCTTTGTAATTTTGTAGTATGTGTCTCAGCATAGATTTTAACAAGAACCAAATAAAAACCCCACCAACACGTGTGCAAAACCAGCATAATGTTAGAGCCAGACTGTCTCTGACAAGGTAAAACTTAGTTTGGAGGTTCCCCCCCAACCCTGCTCAAAAGTGACCCACACTTTATCTCCTTTTATACACTTCACTAAAAACTGTTCAGAAATTTCTATTAGCAATTTGGGGAAATGAAAGGAAGGGTTAATAACCTCACTCCTTTACATCAAATTTAAAATGAAAATTAGTGCTGTCAGCTTACACTGGATGATCAGCTTTTTTCTTCAACTACCCATAATACCTGACAGCAATTTACAGTAGGTGGTCATCAACCACTACAACTTACAGGGAAGCAACTATTCTGCTAGCCCATTTGGTGAGTCATTCAGGGTGACACACAGGAATATTTTCATAACTGAATTTGTAACACCTGTATTCTTCACAAAAGCAGCAGTGTTTAGCCATTAACCTGATCCAGAAACACTCACCAAGGTCTCTGAAGAGGTGACCAGAATTGTTACTTCGGGCCTGGAGGAAGGTGACTAAATTAAAGCTGCTCTTGTATTAAAGAATTTTCACTACGGTTTCTCCTGAAGTAGATAATCAGGGCTGTAGGTGATTAATACCCCTATAAAGAATGTTGGTTTTTAGGTTTCAAAGTTCACATGCCCAAGTTAGTCCACATTTGTATTTCTGTATGTAGTTAATGGAAACCCAAATTTCGTAAGTTTTACACAGGACACAATCATTCACAGACAGCAGAATTACAGACACTCTACATGACAGCCTCGAAAAGTCAGCTATATTTGCAGTGCTTTATTTTTTTATATTTAGCATTAATTCTTAAACTGATCAGGACTCTTCTCTAAAATCTTGTGTGACCTTCTCTATAAAATCTCCTCTGCAAAGCATCTTTTAGTATCCTACAGTAATCCATGTAATGGAAATTATCTTGCAACAAAGTGGTGGGACTTGCTAGAGAAAGGGGAGAAAAAAAGCACACAGCAGCACACCCTTTGGGTCCCTTTTCCAGAAGAACCTCATACTTAAGTTTAACTCACAAACTCTCACTGCTCAATCCTGTTTAGCCTTCTCTCAAATGGAAGCCAGGCCACAGTGATTATCCCAGGCACCATTACTAGTGTTACTCACAGACAATAACCAAAGATGGATACAGCATACAGTATGCCAAGGAATAACAATAATGACCTTTTCTGTTCTACTTCCTATTCCTTTCCTAAACACTTCTGCCTTCAAAGCTTATACCTTGAAAGACTTGCCCACAAAACAACATTTCTGCCAAAGGTTCACAGCTAACTAGGATTCTGTTAAAGCAGACATATAATCAGAGCTGTTTTCATCCTCCTCCTGCAGCAGGTATTACATTACAATTAGCAGATACTGAATCCCAGGACCTATTTATTGTTGAGTATATGTCTATTTTGAAATTCTTCTTGAACATCTCACAATTAACTTTGGATTGCACGATTCTGCATTCCTAGCTGAATGCCAGCACACTTTGTTCCTTTGTCTAGAATATGTATGAATTTGCTGAGGGCACATATCCTTGAAGATCTCATTGCAAAGACCTCTGTGGAAACTGATCATTTAGCTGTACCTTTTTCTCATCTTCTGGCCAGTTATTAATACAACAGGAGGTGGTTCCTCTTAATCCACAGCAGCTGATTTTCTTTAAAAGCCTTTGGCAGGAGGTCTTGTCAAATGCTTTTTATAAATCGAAGCGCATTACACCAACAATATACTTATTCCTCTCCCTCCCTGCCCCCTCCAAGGATTCTAACTGCTTTATGATGCATGACTTCTAGCTAGAAAAGGCCTTAGCTTTTTTTTTAACTTAATGTGTTTAAAATTTTTTTGTGGTACTCTATGTTCTTGAAACACTCAGTTTTACTTCTTTCCTAGGTCACTGTGGTATCACATTTGCAGCTTCCATTCCTCTGGTACACACAGCCTCTTTTAACTAATGGACCACATACTTCTGACAAAAACATCAGACACTTCCATGTCTGAGGTATTTTACACCTTGAGTGTATTTTAGCTGGTTTGGATGATGTCCTATTTATTTATACTGATTGCCTCTCAGCACATTAATTAAAAATATATTGTTGACCATGCCTGTAAGAAATTCTTCAGTCTCAGAATTCATGTACAGTCCTCCAACAGTGAACACCTCCCCAAAAAACTCCTGTGGCTTGTCTGCTGTAAAAGCACCTTGCTTAAGAATTCCCTGATGTGCTAGCGACTGAACAGACTACCGCCTTCCTCACATTCTTCCCAATGTCAGTGATATGCCAGTAATTATCTTAGGGTTTTAATTTTAAACCTTTCTTCAAACAGTTCTGCTCTTTGAAGGATTACTACCATCAGCTTTTTTCATTCTATTTAACCTGTTGGTTAAACACGTGTTACTTCCAAGTCTCCAATCTGTTGTCTTGACACGCAAGACTCACCTTCACAACTCTATCTCGTCATTTCTTCTTACTTGGCTTAACTGAGTCTGAGGCTTGACTTAGTTTTTGGGAGGGGGAAGAATAAGTCATATTAAAAATTTTGGGAGTATTTTTGTTCATACGGGAATGCCATATAACAATACAACACAGGTAATGTTTTCAAGGTAACTGCCAAGTAACATCTTGAATCCGACTTCCTGCATTGCCCAAGATTAACATTTCCTCTTTGCACATCAAGGTAGATGATCAAAACCCATCCTTGACAGCTGAGATAAATACTGTCTCCACCCCATTTAGTAGTGACATTTGTTCCTCCTCCTCTGTCTTGAGTAAATGAACTATACTACTTTTACCAAAACTTTTTACTTTTGTTTTTTTCATGTCTTCTAGCATTTTATGTAATTGTCAGTATTCTGATTATGTGGCTAACAGCACAGCTACACTATCAAACAGTCAACAAAATAGCAACAGTATTAACCCCCTTTTCCTTTTAAGATGTATTTCAATCAATTTAAACTAACAATTTTACTTTACCCCATTTTCCTTAATCATATAGCATCTTTCTACTAAAGCAACTCATCTGTAATGCAATTCCTGTATATTCACACCCAAATACTGCAGTCTCATTGCTTATCTCTCTTCCATCAAGTTTGTCACAACACTTGCAGCATGAGCATGCTCATTTTAAAATTGTTGTTTCAGTCTACTACATTTTTCAAAAGGCACACAGCCTTTGGTAAAGGCATACAAAGTTCCATGCTTTGTCAGCTTGTCTATTTTTATATACCATTTTATATACCATTTAAGAAAACTTAATTTGGCAATACATTAAAATTCAGGAAAGAGGCAACAAGAAAAAAGAAGCAAGTATTTTCCTTGGCCATTCATCACTCAGTGAAATAGTATCAAAAAAACCCTTTTCTTCTACAGCTTTCAGTTTAAGGAATGATAAATTTATTACAATAAAGCTAGTATACTTTTAAATTTCATTACAGATTTTGACAACAGGCAGAGTGCATCTCCAATCCCTAAGACTAAAAACGAATCCTTGCATTTTTAATTCACCTGCCCATTCACTGCTCATTCCTACACTTTCCAATAGTTCTCCACTGAAAAACCTTTTAGTCCCTTTGCTAGCTCCTGGGAGGTCTAACAGCACACCACCATCATTCAGCAATCCTGCTTCTCAAATACTGCCCTATGGCAGCTCCTGCTCAGCCATGTGTTTCATGAACCATTTCAGTGTCACCACCAGCTGACTATACCCAAGCACTCTGCATTCATCTTCTCTGACACTACTAGACTGTTCTTGAGAATGTCCAGAAAGCTTGTTGCTTACCTGAAGCATGTCTTTTGCTCAATATTGGCTTCTTTCAACTCCCCTTTTCTATCATCACTGTTTAACCCTTCTCACTGGCAAGCTGAGACACCTGTCTGCATACTGGTCTATATGAACTTTTTGGGGTCTTGAAATTTCTAACAGCATGGTATTAATATAACCCCACTCTACTACAGTTCAGTAGTAGATTTGACAGTGTAAGGTTAATGACTAGACTCTCTGATCTTTTCCAAACTAAGTGATTCTATAATCTCATGTCTTACCATAATAGTCCTGAGAAAACCAGACTTCATTGAAACAAAACAGCAGACAAAGCTACCTACACGGACAGCAGCTGTTAACAAATGCCCAAAGTTCAGCAAGAATATGGCAGCTGGCAATCCTCACTTATGGTCTCAAACTGATTTCAGCTCAGATACTCTCCCAGTGCGATATGCTTTCTATATATTTATACATATCCTTCCATTAAAAATGCTAGCACACAGCAAATTACTGGCATTCCATTTATTAACACATCAAATTAAACCACAGTGCAACCTTTACCTTCTGTTAGGCATTTCTGATATAGCTCACTAGCTGCCAAAGTCTGATGCCTTTTGTTGCACCCTCTTGAAATGTCAAAGTTTCATAACCTGCAGCTATTCTGTCACTTCATCTGACTTTGTATATGAAATAAATGTAGTCAGCATCAGATCACTGAATTTGGCCTGCTTGAAGAGTGAAAAATTTAAGTCACAGCTCAGGAACAAAGTAATATAATGTGGCAGCCTCTTATTAATAGCATGAAAGGAAGTAGAGCATAGAATAGCTTTCTTATTACACCAAAAATGACAGATTACAGTATGCTCATTTTTGGTCAGATTACATAGTCATTGCTTCTAGAAGGACAGAGAATTTGAGTCTTTGTCTAGTTTTTTTAAGTGTGATAAATTTTTCCTAGAGTTTGGAGGCTTCTTGGTTTTATTGTTCTGAAAACTATCATGAGTAGCAAACTACCTGTAATAAATATGCTGTTAAACAGAACTAAATTTTTTAACCACAGTTTTTCATTTTTGTTCTATTTGTTGAAATAGAACAACAATGTGTGACTAGAAGAAATACAACTATCTAAAGGTATAGAATGCAATCAAACAGAACCTTCAACCCCAAAATTAGATGAGTTTCATTGCTACTCCGACACTATTCAACCCTGCCAGTTTCTGCTTTGCTCAAAGCAACGTCTTTCCTCCCCTCTTCTATGGAAAAAACACCTTTGTAAGCATAGCTGGTGATATACACACTTCAGCATGCCCCAACATCTCAAACCTGCATTTGAGCCAGTGAAATCACAAACAGTCACAAGAAAAAAAAGCTGAAGTCTGAATAGCACTACCTAAAAGGTGAGCAAAGGCAGAGACTGCTCACCAACTCTGCACAGCACCCACACGGAAGCAGCAGAGGACTGCTCCCCCATCCAGTGCAGACTCCTTTACTGTAGGCACTACAATCAAAACAACAAATTGGATGACTCTCAGGTGCTCACCTAGAAGGGAGGTCTCTTAAGGAAATCCAGAAGCCCAAATAAAAATAGCTAAAAAGTAGCAGCTTGAATTTGCTTTCACTTGTTTCGTTTAAGTCAATTACTTGATTTTGGAGAAGGGAAAACTTAGCTGTTTTCCATACAAGCATCCTCTGCTTTTTCCAGTTCCTTTTCACATGAAACTACAGTTGAGCTGTGCATTACCTTAGCACCAACCACAAGAGGTATCACGTGCAGGTATCTGAGTACAGTTGAAGTAGACAGACAAATCATGTGTGAGATTAGAATGGTGTAGTAACTTTAGATACATTGATGCAAGTGCAATAAGCAATTAGAGTAATCACATCACTTATCTTCGCAAACCTTGGGAGTCAAAGCTAGACATCCTAAGCTTGAGCTGTGTTACTTGCCTGAGCCTTTTAAAGAAAGTGACAGTAGTAAACATGAGAAATTAAGATACTTGCAGCTGATCTGAAATCTCAGCCCAAACGCACTTTAAGTAATTTTAAAATTTTAGGCAAAGATACATCTTTTCTTAACTTGTCTTCTAAGTACAGACTTCTCAGCACCAGCGTCTCAATAATGGTTGAATGGAAATCAGGTGGGGAGAAAGTGATAGCAGGCAAATAACTCCACAGTGCTTTCACTGCCACCAGAGCTCCACCCACCCTGCAGCGCACCCAGCTACTTCTGCCAGTCCTCTCCATGCACAGACCACCTGCTGCTGCCCTGCACAACAGATGGTGCTGAAAGATTAAAACCTTCATTTTAGTTTATCAGTTTTATCAGAAAGCCTAGTCTTATTGAGAGCATTCATTAGGCACACTGCAGTTTTCAGTGTCACCACTAGGTTTGAGGGACCCTGGCTAAGTTGCTTAACCTGTCTAGGACTCCCTGTTCACATTGCATATGAAATAAACTCCTCCAGCTCAACCAGATCTGGAAACAGAGACAGCAATTCACTAGCATTTACTTCCTTGGTAAGACTTCAAGCATGCCCAGTACTGACCTAGCTAATCTCCCAAGGTCAAAATTACAAGAATTCTTGAATGTGTTAAATGATTTACATATTAGACTGAGGTGGGGCACCATACATGTCTGTTTCTACAAAGCTCTAATTCATCTGATACCAGCTGTATATATAATGGCTATGAACCAGGCATGGATAGCTAAATAGCTGCCTTCTTACAATTTAGTCTACAAACTTTGGCACCATCAGAAAACCAAAATAAAGATTAATAATCTTGTTTTGTAACAAAATTACAATTGCTACCTAAATATCTAACCATTTTATTCTTTTAGTCACTCTGTTCCTCAAGGTCTCTTGGGAAAGTAAAGCTATTAGTTACATGCCGTTTTCTGCTCTAAGATGCCCAGATGACCTGATGTAATAGCTCAATCTTTTGCTTTTGCCTTTCAAGGTTTAAACCAGTATAAACTTGTTCTTGAGAAGTATAACCTGCATGCTAGACCCCACTGAGTGTCCTTCCTTCATTTTTGGTGTCTTAGATTTGTCTTAGACAAAAAAAAAAAAAAAAAATTTAAGAACTATTCAGATACAAACCCAAAAATTTCAATGAACAAATGTTTACTTGCCACTGGGAGACACTTGTCCAGCTCCACTTTCTCAGTAACAGGCCTGATGACTGGAGAAATAAGAGCAACACTTTTCCCTTGAAGCAAACTTAGCTAGTGTATAATACCAGTTAAAAGGAAGGATGCTTCACAGACAGTATCGCTGCTGGAGAACACAGAAAGGAAAGGCCATTCCAAAAAACTTTAGAAAGCTGTGCCAGTAATGGAGGGAATGAAGCTACTTTCCACAATGCGTAACAGCAGCATACAGGATGTATTACAATATAAAAGCTTCAAACATGCACACACAAGAAGCAGACATTACATCAGAGGCACATCCTGAAATCTCTAGAGTAAAAAGGGATTTTTTTTTTTTTCTTTTTAAATACACAGAAGTAGGGTAACATCTATATGTACCATCACAATACATTGTGAGGGATTTATCCTCTAAGATTAAAACCCAGGGTTTTTTTCAAGAGTGCAATAAAGGGCAGTAACTGCCAAGAAAATTACCAAAGCTGCATTCTAAGCTCAAATAATTTACTTGACCACACTTGAGTGACCTTACCTTTTACTAAATGACATGGTAGTTCACAATGCTACCAGATTCAGAAAATGCAAAGAGGTGGAAACCTTGTATCGATTTTAGAAAATATTTTCTTTACGCAGACAACACTTCCTTCCTCATTTATATCCACCTCTACTGCAGCAATATCAGTCCAAGAGTCACATTACTCCAGGTCATCAATGTTATAAATATGGCACTGTACGAAGGAGTCATTACTATCTGAGCAGTTGCTTCTACTGATTGGGCTTTTATCATATACTGCTGTAGTAGTAGAGGAGTCTAATGTTAGCACTACGGTAAATGGCAATATTGCTAATCAAGAGAACAAAACACACTTTACATCAGGGAGGCATCCTTCAAACTAATTGTGCTGCAACAGGAGCCTTCAGGGACTTCTGCAGAAACAACCAGAAAAACAATCCTTACTTCTCTTGGTTTCTCACACTTCCTGATGCCCAATACTCTCCAGATCCCTAGGTTTCAGAAAGAGCTCTCTTCATGCAGGGAACAGCAGCTCTCAGTAAGGGTCCTAACAGAAAACATGTGGAACTGGGTCTAAGCATTATCTTGGGTTTAATTTTTAAATGTACACTTAAGCTGATTAACACTTCCAAGTACTTAATTCTTCAAACATTTTAAATAGTTGAAGTATGACATTAAAGTCCAAGTCCACGACACAATATGCTCTGATAAACAACTGTTTTGCATAATTTTTAAAGTTTTGCACCCTCCCTGCTTCCCTTCCATACCCAAGTGTAAGTCTTCACTTACCTACTAGTTTTCCATGAGAACTGTTTTTATTATATCAGAACTGGTAAATGCATGACCCACATTAGAACACAGAAAGCATGTACAGATCTCAAGGACAACACAGGTCTGCATGCACCTGCAACTAGTCAAACAAAAATATTCAAGAGTACTAAGACCTACAATAAAAGCATTTGCTAAATGGACAATACTGTTTATAGCTTGAAAGCATAGCTTGCTGATTATTCACCATTCTGGAACAATCTACTTTATTACCCTTTCTCTAGGATGCTTTTTTAATCAGAAAGCTATCAAAACTAGTAACTAACTCCTTGAAATAAGAGGGGAAACCTAGCAAGAGCAGTACTTTATTTCAGTGTTCCTTTCTTACCATCACCTTACACAGAAAAGAAAGAAACCCATAAAAGCCCACACTAACAAAAACCACAAATAAACAATCAAACAAAAAACCAACATACACGCAACAAACCCCCCCAAAAGGTTCCACTGAAAGCATGTTCTGAAGTTATTCTGCATATAAGCAGAGGAGAACTGGTGGAATTTATGTTTGGTTCAATGTCATGAGTGTTTCAACACTTCATTCTCTACAAGCAAACCCATTCTGGCACTTTGAAGAATCACAAGCATACACAAAGTTAAGTGGGTTGTTTTTGTTAAAACTTAAGACCTTAAGTCAGATCAATTCTGCTGTTAGTTTACCAGGTGAAAAATAGACTTTGAGGCAGCCCTGAACAGAAAGACTCCTACGTAAGACACAGGTTTTTCCTCCAAACTAGAAGAAATAAGGAGCCTTCTAGAAAAGAAAGAAACTAAAAGAGTATGCTAAAAGCCAGAAAAAGGTCTCAAAATTCAGACAAGAAAGGACAGCAGAGAACTGCAAATATTTGCTTATAAAAGACTCTTGAACATGAAACCCAGGAAAGAAACAGGTTCCTCAGAAGCTCAGACACAGAAGCAGAAAAACCCAAATGTGGATTCAACCAGACATGAGTCAGAAACTGGCAGTTTCTTTTGTTAAAGCCATTTGCTTTTTCTGCAGTAGACATGGGAAGCAACATTAAAAAAATGCATGCAAAACAAAACCAAACACATTTTATTATTTGGGAAACAGAGAAATTATTTCAGAAGCAGAACTGATGCATTCAAATAAGGGAAATGGAAAGGGCTACTTAGTAGAGGAGTATGAAGATTTTAAACAGTGACATCTCTCACATTTCATTTTCTCCTCTGACCAGCTACATCTTTGGTATTTACAACATGCAATTTGTTTCCACAAAAAGAGTTTTATATGTGTATGTTTGTATACACATACATAAACTCGCAGTATACAATTACACTGTTATTGCCCTAAAAGGAAACAGCTTAAAATAAATTGTCAAATCTATTTCATAGAATGTTTCAGAACACAAAAAGTCCAGTAACTCTCTCCAGGTCCACCAATATTAACATGCACACATCTCCTATCAAGTCTTTTATTAAAGATACAGCATGCACAACAACTGTAGAAAGTTAACTCACAGGCTCTATTTCAATCCTCCCAAAGACATCAAGAGTTAGCAGAAACATTTCCAACAAGTGGCAAAAGCTCCTTTCACGCCTCTTACATTGAAGGATTATCACTGAGAAAAAGCTGAGTTCAATCCCATCATACCTCTTGCATCTCAGGTGTCCCTCACTGATACACACACCACCACATTTTAAAGCAAACCACAGTACATTTAAGTCCAACCTAGTGATTTAAAAACCCCAATCATTAAAACTTTTTTAATGTCACAATAACATATTTGATAATATTCATGCCTATTATACCACCTTATACTCTAAAATTTAAAAAAACCCCTCTCAATAGCAAGGATTTACTCTATCTTGCCCAAACTAAAAAAATAACAGGCTCATAAAACAGAGTAACTATCAGCATTTTCAGAGATAGCATTATTAAAGGAGAAATATAATGTTTGTGCCTTGCATAGGAACCCAGAGTGCCGAGAATATTTCTCTGCCTGTTTTGAAGGGTTCTTACCCCCCTGAACAACACTGTTTTAACCTCCAACCTTGGAAAAAATTACAAATGATCAGACAAGAACTAGAAAATACAGTGGTGTGAATTAGGTGATAGACTACTATGTAAGATTGTCACAGGGTGAAAATTTAGAGGCTTGGGCTTCTCTTTGTAGTGAATAGATAAGAGTAAAAAATACCAAAATGGAGGATTGTTGTTGTTCTCCAAACCCTCCTCTTCTTCTTCTACTACTCCATGTTCTGCAGTAAAAGTAGTTTGGGGTGACTGGATAAAGAATTCCGCAGTTCCTGGCTGTGTTACTGAATAATTGGTAGGAAAGTAAAAATAATGTACTTTTCTAGTAACCATTGGTTAAATTATCTTTAAAAGGCTGTGTAAATCTTGATAATTGGACTTCTCTCCTGCATTCTGTGCTCTATGTTATATCTGGGTCACGCTAGTGGCTCTGTTCCTCTGATAAGACTTAATAAACAACTATCTGGCAGCATTGAAACTCCAGGAAAAGTCTGGGTTTGTTCTTTGAAACTCCTTGCAAGGACTTGAAAATATTCTCTCCCATCAGGAGGGATTTGATTTACGGCACGGTTTAGCGTCACCTTGAACTACTATTTTGAAAGCTCACCTTCTACAGAAACGGCCAGCCAGATATAAGCACACACTAAGGGCTTCAGAATGGGTTTATTTTAACAGAAAACAGAGGAAGAGAGAACTGCAAGCCTACTGAGATGCAATATAAAAGCAGGAACTTGGTTTCTTAAGGAGCTTAACTTCCATGGGTACTACTTTGAATCCGTCTTTCCTCATTTGCAGAGAAGTGACTTTGGATAATTTATATTAAAAGTAGCAGAACATGTTTATGTGTTTTTAAATATAACTGTGTTTTCACTCCAGATACACACAAGTTTATAAAAGACAACTTAGTTTCTTGTTTGGAGCATAATAAGCAAAAAAGAAAATTAATACTAGAAAGTAAAAGAAAATCCCAATATCAAAAGTAAACTGCAAAACTGAGGTGTGCTAAAAAAGCATGTTTGAGCTTTTCACTTTAAAAAAAAGTATTACTCCTCTCACATACAGCCCGTATTTGTTTGCCAGGCAATCTTGCTCTTTTTTTTTTTTTTATGCTCTAAAAACTACAGGAGCTTCTCACCAGACCAGCATTACATTTAAAGGTCTACAGTGAGCTGAGTAAAGGCCATCTCAATACACGTCCTCCCATCATCAGCACAGACTCAGTTTTTAAATAAGTATTTACTATCCACGAAAAGAGCTGTGGTCCCCAGGGAAAACATACTAAAAACCCAACAACCAAACACCCACCAAAAAACCAAATACCTGTGAAAATGATAATGCTGAAAGAAAGCCCACTCTTTGCAGAGAGCTAACTCCTCAAATACTGGGCCCTTACCGTGAAAACCTAGTAAGCCCCTACCTTCTTCAGAAACTTTCACATTTCTCCTCTACTTTAACACTCTTCATTCCAAACAACAGCAATCAAAACACTAATACTGAGGAAGGGGAGAAGGGACAGATTCAGGGTGTCTCAACTAACTAAACATCCAAGGACTTGCACTTGAAGCTTTATGTCTGGGGACAGAGGAATACCCACACTGGTTTCTTTGTTTTTTCTTCTGTAACAACTTTAGTCTCCTTTACCTTCCATACCTCACTACTTCTGTTCACTTCTTCCCCAGCCCCTTCTGCATTTGAACAAAGAGGAAAGAATACTTTTTGCATGCTTTGTTAGATGCTCAGAGCATCAATTACACCTGCTTCACTTTCTTTCCCCTTACACTGAAGTTATAGATATACCAATAATAATTTCTCTTTTAATACCAGTAAAGCACCAGGGAAATTCATGTTCCCATGAGAGTTGATAGACATGTCTACCATCTTAAAAAATAATTTTTTAGTACAAGTGACAGTTTCATTATTAAGACTTTCAAGCAAACAGTTCATGCTTTTCAAATAAATGGTTGCAAAGCAAGGTCTCCAAAAATTGAGTCAGCTGAAGTACAGAGCAACAGGAGAGTTCCCATCATCCCACCTGTACTACAGCTACCACCCACCCACACCATTTATGTCTTAACTAAACTGAGACCTTTACTCCTGCCATCTACATATAATAAAGCAAACAAACCATATCTCCTTACGTGCAGCATTTCATAAATAATTTAAAAAGTCAATTTCACTTCCTTTAGATCAGAACTTAGCCCGTTGAGAACAAGAAATCTTTACTATTCTTATTAAATATTTACTATATGGCTGTTCTGGCACCCTCACAAAAACCACTGCATACAAATGTTATGCATTAGAAAAACACAAAAGCTACATTTAAAACATTTAAAAGACGCTGGCAAGTGCACAATAGCTGGGAAATGCAAACAAAGCTGACAGCCTAACTTCCACTGCTGATTCTTTCCAGGACAAAAAGCAGTCACTTGAGACAGCTTAACCCTTTGCTGTGAGGTCAACATGCATCAAATAGTTTTCATAAAATGGACATTTGTCACTACCTGAAAAAAAATTTAAGAAAACATTTTTAGTGAAGCAAATCAGCCAATGTTTTTCCAAGCTTTCCACTGGAGTATGTAGCAAACCTAGAAAGGTCACAAGTGTTTGCCATGCACGCAATAAAAGCATATCTATCCACCTGTGCCAGCAACATTTCTATCTTCAGAATAGCAACCCTAACTAGGTGTGTTACATCTACAAAAAAAGCCGTAAGATGAAGAACTCAGGAGCTTTAACATAACACACTTTCTTCAACAGCCCATCCCCTGTCACCAAAGGAAAGTTTCAGCTTATACTAAATCTACTTTTTCACCAGGCTTTTTACATAGTTGTCCTGGTCATATTCATACAGCCATGTCTCAAGGCAACAGGCACACAGAACAACAATTGGACTCAGCAATCCCACTGCAACTTCCAGATTTATCCCAGTGAAGGAGATACAGCTTGCACTGCAGCAATAACAATTCCTGGTGTTTGGCAGGCCTCAGCACACACTGCAATGGAACCATTTTTCCCTGTGAATCTCTACTAAGAGGCCAAAGGAACATGCTTCCCTCAGGCTCTTGCTGTCTCTATAAAACTGCTACAAGACAGTTTTAAGCACCACAGCTCCTGCAAACCATGTGCCTGTAAGAACAAGCTTCCAGATTTTAAGTTTTATTTGAAGTGACCCAACAGCAACCACTGCCCTCACAAAAGCTTCCTAGCCTAAGCATCAGATCATTATTTAGATAACCTAAAATCTAAACCAGACCTGGACAGACCAAAATAATGCTGACTGGGAACGTTTTCAGGTGGTTCTCCCAAGTACAAAGCTTGCTTTATAGCTAGAAGACCAGTCAAAGTTCCACAGCCTCAAGACAGCAAGGCACCTATTTCAAAACATACTTTTATTTTCCAACTCCTTCTAGCAACAAGCAGCCAGGCTGCAACACTGACCATGCTGCAATCCATTTCTCTGAGGGCACAGGGTGAACACACTAACACTTCCCCTGTGTACAGAATGAAGTAGCCCTGAGCTACCATAAGCTAAACACTACTGTGCTCAGTACCAGCCTTCAATCCTCTTTTGATGCCAGGCTGAATTGCCACTTTCAAATGCATCAATCAGATACACACTAAATTAGGAACTGCACTTCTTCCTAGCACAGCCTGCCAAGACAGCTGCAGCACTGTTTTCTGTACTAATGACTTTGAAGGTACTAAAATAAAGTTCTGGCACTGATGTCCACTAAGAGAAGGTATTCCTGTCATTACTGGAGATAGCTATCATTGTGTTCTTCTTTTTAATCTAAAAAGTTAGGTTTTTTAGTGTAATGCAAAAATATATTTAGTAACCTAGTGTGGCATAATCCTTTCAGTCATACACTTCAGCTCAGTTAGAGGGAGATAACAAAAGCAGGCTTTGTTGGCTGTAGTTTTCCAAACACCCAAAGCAGTGGAATCTTCAAAGAAAGTAAGGGTCAATTTATCCTTCCTGTTTAAGGCCGCCACACAGCAACAGCTGATCTGGTCAGCTGGGGATCAGATGACCCAGAGCAGACTGTGGGAATGAGGGAGGCAATGTTTGTTAGGCCAGGAGAACTCATCTGGAGTTCACGATGTCATTTCCTGTAACTTCTCAATAGGGATGCATCCAAGAAGATAGACAAGCTAGGGCAAAGAACTGCAGAGAGGCCCTCCTGGCACAATCTGGGCTCAAGGAGGATAGTAACTGTGGAACAATGAACCAGGAAACCGGAGAAGAAAAAGACCTTTAAGAAAGCCTTTACAGAAGAGACGAGAACCATAGTAAGATTACCTGAGGCAGTGCTAAAGGGAAATTGAGGCACTGGAATAGGATGCATCTGGACTTAAAGATCAGTTCATTACTCTGACATAGTGCAAGGAGAAACAGAGCATCCTGAACCACCTGCAGAGGAAGCAAAAGCTGGACGAACAGAGCTGTAGCAAGCCAAGTGAGGCTGTTAGATGCCCTCCAGAGCAAGGGCTGTATACTTTCTGGTATCTATTCTGAGCTCAGGTTCAGAATTAAGTCTCTTCAGGAATGTCTCCAGTATTTTAAAGGCTAATCCATGAACAGTGCAAAATAAGAACAGATGTTTTAACACATTTGCTAATAAAAATAAACATTTTTAGCAGATTGTTTTATGTAAATGGATTTTACTGGGCTCAGCCTTTCCAAAGGAGTATCATTAATTCTTCAGAAGCCTACTGCAAAGAGGAAGAAAAATCTTCCTCCTGGAATCATCTACCAAAACTTTCAGAGCCTGTTTTAGAACATGCCTCTTAAGAGTGCATCCCAATTTAAAACACTTAAGCAGAAGCAGGTAGATTCACTTTGCCTTTCTTGTTTAAGAGTAAACTCAAATCAGAAGCAGGAAAGCTGGTTTAATATGCCAAATTAGTGGTCAACTTCTAAATAAAAGTTCCATCAAGCTTCAACTGACCACATAAGGGGAGAACAGAGAAGTATTTATAGCCTGCTCTCCCTCAGCCACCAGCTCAGAAACCACAGAAGGACACACTACAACACGTGACTTCAAGCACATGATATCAAGTACTCAAGTTTCTCTTTCAGCCAGTGACTCTCACTCTTCTATGGAATATTCTTTCACCATTCTTCTCTCTTTGATATTTTAAAACAGACATAGAATACCATTGCATTAATGTGCCCCAAATTATTTTAAGAAAACGTAAGTCAACTACACTGAGATCGAGGTTTTACTTTCATATTTTCCTTCCTAACAGTCAAATACCCTTCACCACCTTTTCCTCAACTTAAGGCCTGAGATCCTTTCCAAAACTCATCAGCTCTTAACCCAGTAAGAAGTCCTTCAAGAACAGCTTACTGTTACATGCCCGTTACCATGATCCAGTATTTTTTCTTTATTAATGGCATTGAATAAGTAACTCTGCTTATAATGTCTATATTGTCTGTCTTCTTTTTGCCATTCCCACACTCTCCAAACTAAACACATGTAGTTTCAGCACCTAAATGGAGGTCCGAAGTAACTCTTCGGAGCACATGCACCCATCAGTGCTCCATGGTGACAACGATCTTGTCGTGAAAGCTGAGACAGGCCAGCTTAAGTCTCAAGGGCACAAGCATTTTCACACTATTTGTTACTAATTAAAGTCTAGTAGCTTTTCTTTTCCAGCCTCTCAGGTCACACTTACACAACAGCAACTTCCAAATTAAGTTATAGGCATGTAGCTCCCAAAGAGTTTCCCACCCCCAGCTCCCTCTTCACCGAGCTACTCACTACCATCGTTTTGCAGGCTAGGACTTCCTCAGATATTATGAACATCTGAATTAAGGAACATGAATCAGACAGCTTAACAAATTACTCACTACTTTGAGAAAAATCCTTTTTTTGATGAAAAGAGGTTTTGGAATAGGCACATAAGTTAAAGAGAGTACGAATGATGATAATAACCATGTATAGGCTGGCTGACTGCAATAATTTTTCTTTAACTAGAAGAACAGGCACCAGAAGAAATATTTCAGCCTGATCAGGTGCACAGCTATGAAAACCTCAGTTCCCCCCACAGCAGTTTTTACTGAGCAGATGAACACAGGGAAGTTGTTGTGAACCTCTGTTGTAGCAATCTTAAAGCATGAATAAACAAACACACTGCACAGTCTAATTACTGCTGTGGAGTCTCTGGGTTATCACTTAAAGGTGTTATGCAGCTTTATCCACAGAGCCTGTTTTAAACTTTAGGATGTCTTATTACTACCATAGGCTCAGAGATGAAAACCAAGATGGCTGCAAAAGAGGCAAGAGTATTCTCTCCTTTAAATTAAGCAGAAGTCACTAGTTCTCATTTTAGAATTAGAGCAATGCAGGTTAGAAGGGATCTCTCCAGATCATCTTGTCACTTTTTATGAAGACTAGTCTGATACTAACAAATATTTTTTGTTGCTTGTTTTAGAAATGCTGAGTTTAAGTAATTATTTTCAGAATTAATTAACTTCAAATATTATTAGTGAAATTGATTGTGTACGCCTTGTCTTCATGCAAAGAAAACCTCGATTTTTAAGCATTTGACACTGGTCTTTACATGGAACCAAAGATACCAGTCTCCCACAGCTGCCTGTGCTATAGACTTTCACAGTCTTGAAGTACTGCTGCACTGGCTTCCTTACTTCTATAAAACATGTTCTCATAAACACAGGAGAAAACATTAGGCATTTAAGGGCTGTTCCATTTCCCCCACACATCATTATGTTTTGACTGCACTTAGAAACTTAAGGAAGGTCAAGCCATATGATACAAGTGCTGCAAGAGCATTCACATCAGAGAGTTAGTTTGGGGAGAAAAAGGGAGAGCTATTTTCTGGTTGTCTTATTTTAAATTAACATTCCCTCCAGTATGTAGTCCCCCACATACTTCTCCTCATTCTATAAATCATCAAGCTTCTTGACATTTACACGAACTGTTAACTCCCACCCCTCTCCCAATTACTTCTTTTCTGATGCCAGATGCTACTCACAAAACAAGGCAGTGTTCCATGGATGTCAGCATCTTGCCAAATCAGTGCCTGACTCATCAGTCAGCACTCTGGGATGTCACTTCATTCCGGTTAGAAGCACTACCTAGAACTCTGGCACTTGGCAGCAAAACCTGCTACTGCTTCACCCATTTCAGCTTCAAACCCAGAGGAACAGAGCTGCCTCTCTAGGAATGCACCCACATACAGTCACTGCCCAGTGGCTTGTCATTCAGCAAAGTGAAACAGATGTCTATGAACAAGCCAACAGCACATCCCAAGTGGAAAAGAAAGCACAAACCTGTCTGTACAGCCAGAGTCCCTTCTGACAGCTCTTGCAAGACTACAGGAGATAAACACTTAACACTTCTGCTTTGGTCTTTTCTACATACTACAGGAAACTGAAGGAAGTCCAGATCACACCTTTAATCAGTTTAAGGAAGAAGTGACAAGATGCAGCTGCCTGCAGCACCACAAACATGCTCTTTCACTCCTCTACTGACCTAACTGCCCAGCGCCAGGCTTGGGAAGCTCCCTGTGCTCAAGTCCACCGGGCTGTAAAGACCACATTCCTCCTTTTCCACTCCACATCTCCAAGAGATAACTATGAATTTGACCTTTATCATAGTACTGCCAAAGATCAGCTACAAGCCACATAACCAAGCAGCTGCTATTCTGCAGCAAGAAATAGTCATTATAAGCAGAATTAAGTGGTCTGACTGCGGGCAGAGGGAGAAAGCAAGAAAAACCAATGCCACTGTCTCACTAGCCATAAAGGTCTGCAAGTATTTGCAGTTGTCTTAATGACTCAACTATTACCACAACTCAAGCAAACTTTGTTTGGCTTTTGTCACCGTTTTTAACATTTAAGAAAGCAAATGCCTGCGTAAAAGCATTATTATTTTCATCTTAAAATACCTTACAGTTTGCATTAAAATAGCAAAGGAATACTGCTATTTTAATTCTATATGCCCAGCAGAAATCTAGCCTCAAGTCATTTTCCAAAAAAATTATTTTATATATATGCTGCCATAAAAGATCTTTAAACAAGTTACAGCAAACATCACTAATAGAGGAAAAATGCTCAAGGTAACCACTTCTTAGGAACTAAATCAGAGGCTTAAGAACCTTCCTTTAAGAAAAAAAGATAAGCGTTTTAAATTTGAGACCTCCTGGGCTGAAAGAGGCAGGAGATGCAAAACCACAGTCCAGGTTGCCTTTATAAACATGTTTTCATACCTGCCCGTGTTCACTGTGCACTGCTTCACAAAAGCACAGGAAGCTTTCCTATTGCTTTTACGTCTTTACAGTCAAAGAGTATGGAAACATAACCTCCTTATGTCAGACAAAAGCTTACTGCTTCAAGAAGTCAACATATTCATATTCATGAATCAGCGTAAAGCAATCATGCATTTCTGGGCTAAGGAGAGAGCTTTTTTTCCCATTTTTCTCTTCATTTCTTCCCTCTTGGTGCCAGTACACAGGCACCTCCTACCTAATTAGGCCATCTGGTCACTTGACAACTGGAAATAGCAAGCAGTCAGTTAACACTGTTCAGGAGATTAACAATACTACAGCATTTGTAGCTGAAGTTACAATAACCTTGTGGGTTAGTTTTGTGCTGTCTTTTCTTTCTTTTTTAATCTTAGAAGGTGACAGAATTGTGTAGTTGTGCTCAGTAACTGTCATTAAACAAATTTCTTAGCCTAGCTTTAAACCACCTGCCCCCATCCTCCCCACTGTGATATTAACAACCAACCATATATTCAACTAGTCATGTATCTGTTGTACCAACAATATACAAAGAGCTTAAAGTCAAAAATAAGGGGAATTGTTTAGAGCCCTGAAAACTGCTTGTTTAAGGTAGTCAGGAATTGAAAATCTGATAAAAATTTCTGGTTAAAAAGGATAAAAATACTAAATATTCTTTAAAAAGAAAAAGTATAAGACATTTTTAAATCTATACACTGAATTTCAAACATTAAACTAACTTGATAATGTTTGTAATACTTAAGGTTAAAAAAAAAGATTTCTCAGGCATTATTTTTTCTTAGCCTAGGTGAGCAAAAAGTATGATTTATCAGAGTTAAGCTGTCAAAAGTTCACACTGGTGGTGAGGAGACTAGAAAACAAAAGGTTAAGGCAACTCTAAACATCATGCTTACTCTTAATGTAATTCCATTTTTAAAAATCAAAGAAAAAGGAACTACACAGTTTAATAGGAGTTTACAGCTTAATACAGTTTACAGCTGTTCTGTAAGACACACACAACACACTAACAAATAACAGCATGTCAGTGTATTCTATGTTTACAGAAAAAATGTTGAGTATTAAACTAAATGACTAACATTAATCTATCAAAATCTGCTTAGAGTGTAAAGAGTCTTTGCAACCAAAGCAAAATGTCTAGCCTGAACTTACTTACGTTATACTTCTGCAAATATCAGCATAAAAGTTTGCTTTTTTAGCTATGACCCAGTCAATAAACTGCTTTAAGCCTACATTTACAGTAACCTCTTTCATACATATTTCACATAATAAAAGTGTGTTTCTACCCAGGCACTTTTTATAGTAAGATTAAACAGCAGCCTGGTTTTTAAGAACTTTCATGCAGTTAAATTTTCAATAATGTCTTCCCCCTCTGAAAAAAATACTCACTAAATAAGTAGATGTGGAATTCCCCAACAATGTTTCCTCCACATTCCCAAAACTCATCGAGTGACTCTGTTACTATAGCCTCAAGCTCAAGCCAAAGGTAAAGACACCAGATACATTTTAACAGAACACAATTCTCCTTAAAGTGAGCTTTGGGGTCCCAGAGCCAAACGCTGCACTCATTCAGGAGCCATGGATAATGCCAGTCTGGGAAATTACAGTTTAATAGACTCACAGTCACCTCAAGAATAAGACCAAGTAAATAGACTTCAGCTTTTTCTCAACAACCCTTATTCAGATATATTACCATCCCAAAAATAGGATTAGATTCAACTCTCTAGTGTTCTGCAGGAAATAAATCTAAAGAAACTATGTGTTTAAGTAACCTTCCTACAACTGCTAGTAATGAAATTAAGACTGCAAGAGCAATTTCTCAGAGGCAAGTGTCACTTACCTAACTTCTTTGTAGCTTCACAGTGTACTATCCATGCTTCATGGAAGGCAACCATTTCTATCATTTACAGTGTAGATTTGGAAGCCAAACTTCTCCAAAATACACACAGCCATTTAGCCTTCACATTAATCCTTATACTGTCTAATGCACATCATATATGTTCCAATAACAGTAGCATTTTTCAGTTTTATTTTCTAATGACCTCTTGACAAATACAGCAGTGTCATGTTAGCCATCAAATGCCACTGCTGATTCAGATTCATCTCAAGAGATGCATAAAATAGTTATACAAGCACAGATAATGGATAGTGTTTATACTTTGTTACAATAATATGTGCAAAGAACTCACTAAAAGGACTCTGAAAAGAAGCGAAGAACTATGTAAAATGCTAAGTATGAACTGCAAGTTACTAATGCAATTCAGGTAACAAGAAATCCATTTTGGTTCATCTGCATGTCTAGTCCACAGTGTAAATTAGAAGCATTAGAGACAAAAAACTACTGGACAAATAGTTCAGTATTCCTTCTCTCTCCTCAGTTCCTCCATACAATTATCTCCAGACAAGTACTTGATACACAAGGTTTTCTTTCTGCATACAACTATTTTGATTATTAACATTAATTTTGCAAAACTTTAATGGCACATCAGCAGATGTTCTTTTCAGAGGATTTCACAACATCCCATCTTAATGGTGAAGTAGAGGAAGAGCCTAATTGTCCTTAATCCTCCATTCAAAATAGGTTAGATGAAATCCTCTTTTGACTGAAGCAAAGAGATTAGTGAGTGTCACCAGGAAAAAGAAACACTATTCCCCCCTCACCCTGCCCTGTATCTAGATGAGCTTAATGATTAATGAAGGAAACAGATTCTCCTATTTCGAAAAGAGAAACTAGTCTACAGGGAAGAGCAAATCAAATGGAAAAATGTCTCTATGAAATCTCCCAATTCTTAAGCTTCCATGCTTGTAGTAATGACCACAATGATGTAAGAAAGACACATGCCAGAACACACTTTCACAGTATACCTCAGTAACCAGAAAAGAGCTCATATGAAGACCCTTTTTTTTAATACCAATACACATCTGGATCCCTGGAAAATCTTGGCATAATTTTTAACATTGCTAAATGAGTAGCACACAATTTAAGGAAGAACATGTGCACCCATCTGCACATGAATGCATACAAATGTATGCAGATGGAGACATAAAGAGGGAAATGGGAGATATCAGGAGAAGCAATGCAGAACACTTAGGTAACTAGAAAAAAAACAACCCCAAAACAGAGTCATTATAGGCTTGTGTTCACGCCCAGTTTTCTTCCTGTAACACAGCAATTTTGTTACCTGGAAGCATTAAAGTACCCTTACGACTTCTCTCTATGGAAAAGGTGGACACTACTCTCATCCGTGTTCCAAGAAAAGATGAATGCACAGAGAAATTAACATCCAGATCTGCAAAGATATCTAGGTGATTTATCAGCCCGTGGTCTTCTGTGATCTTCTAAACAAACTCCCAAGCCACTGGCTCATCTCCTCAGTCTCCTATAACAATTTAAGCTAGGCTGCCAGTTTCTTCCTAAAAAGAGTGCTTTTTTTAATATAGTATCGCAAATACTCAATACTTTCAAAATTCAAATCAAAGTTAAATTGAAAAAAACCCCAAACAAAACACTTTTTATAATGACTCAAGAATCTGTTCATGCCACAGGCTTCTCAGAGTCATTACTGAGAGAGAAGAAAAACAGCTTGTGTACATGTGATATAGAAAAAGAATCCCTGGTTTGCTTTGTCTACCTGCAGCTGTTGCCATGGCAATTAGAGCAGAGAAGATAATAGCATTCCAGTGTCATTTGGCTTCACAGCCCAGGATGAACTTCAGCTGAAATGTCCCCCAACAGTTATACAAAATAATACATTATCCTGTGTAATTGTAAGCCACTAGAATAAGGAGAATTATTCTGGCAAAAATATAATCTGTCTAAAAGTTATAGGAGGAGAGGCTGGCTATTTTGCTCAAACAACAACAACAACAAAAAAAGCCCAACAAAAAAAGCCCAGTGAAGTTGAATACAGTTGCATAACAGGTTCTAAAACATCTGCTCAGTCTTCTCTGTGACACATTTTTCTCTTGCTCCTACTTCCTGACACACCTGCACATGACATGCAGCAGGCATCCCACAGTAAATCCTGCTGGAGCACCTCAGAAACCACAATGGCTTTGTAGTCACACTTAAACCTAGTTAGATGGACTAAGTTTTATTATGCCCATCTCAACACCACAAACGGTAGCCAGCTATGGTATCTGTGGAATGCTTTACTCGTCAGTCCAGTTACTGTTTTCTAAGTGCTGGGGGTTTAAAAAGCAGACTCATTAGAAAATCCATTCCATCTTGTCACTTTCCTTGTCTGTCTGTATGACAGAATAAAAAAATCAATGAGAAATGGTGATCAGAGATGTTAAGCTGTAAATGTGCTATGTTGTACTTTGTCCTCTTCCATTCCCCAAAATAATTTTCAAAAGGCTTCCTGCTTGCAGAACTGATACTCAGTGGTGCTAGAGAAAAATGCATAAAAGAGGAACAATATTAAACTTTTTTTAATCAAACAACACATTATCAAGAGACAAAGGAACTATACCATTCTCATCTCAGAATTTTTGATGCTAAAAACAGATTAAAACTTCTTGATCTATTTTAAGTCACTGAAACAGTTCTACGATTTAGATACTCCAAAAGCAATGTTTTCTACTATCATAGAGCATCTGATGAGTGCAGATGAGCAATATTTTGTAGTCAATAGCAACCAGCAATGTAACGTGTACACTGACTTCCTGTAAGTGAACTGTTTTACATACGCAATGTCCTATTTTCATTTGTTTATTCTCAAAAGAAAAAGGAAATGATGTTTTTCTTGTGTAAATTAGCTAATTGATGGAGTGGGGGGAGGGGAAAAAATGGAACCCATGCAATTCTCCATATTTATTGCCCTTCAGCAATAAATAATTGATGGGGGAATGGAGAGTATCTGGGGGATTTTTGAGTGTCAGATAATACTGAAGTATCTTTAAGAGTACATTACAAACCAGAATGAACACAAGACTCACTCCCAGTATGAAGAGTTAGATTTGCAAGAGTGCCAAATTCTGTCAGCCACATTCAACAGAATTAACTTCTAAGTAAGCTTTCAAATTTTGCCTTTTTAAAATAATTTGCTGAAAAGTCAGCAGGAAGCACGCCAGACAGATACCCACCCCCCAAAAAATAAGAGAAAAAGGCAATTAGGCAAATAACAAAGCAATGGTGCTTGGGGAAACAGGAATTCCAAAGTTACTCGTGCTGTTTGATGCCCTCTGTCGAACCTTTCACAGCAGGAAGAACTGGTACCTGCAGTGAAGCAGGGCTAAGAGATGGGAAGCATCTCAAGTTTCAAAAGAACATTGTGACACACAGACTTTCACAGGAGATAACAAAAACGGATTACATACCAGGAATAGACACAAACCCTTAAAAGCTGCAAGTTACTAATTGTTGACCCATGACTACATACACAGCTCCTACAGAGAGCATCTTTTGTACACTCAGTGCAGCTAGCAGACAAAGCCTGTCATACAAATGTGTTTACATACAGCTTAAAACAGCTTCAGATTTTGTCACATTATACCTCTGAACTTAAAGCATAACACAATGCTTTTGACTTATTGACTAGGAAGGAAACTGTTTGTGTTAACAGGAACCTTGACTAAGAAACACAGACAGCACCAGTTTAATACTCATCTGCAAGAGTGCAAAGAAGGCTGAATAAATTCAGAAGCGAATGCAAGAACCAAACACCCTCAAATGAATTAACTAAATTTAGATTAATAACAATAGGTCATCTGAAACACTTGACAAATGGACTGTCCTTTAAGACACAAATAATTATAAAGCACCAAGGCTCACAATTTCACCAACTTTCAGGTCAAAGTAGTTATCAACCTTTAATGCATCAGTTAGATAAATAAATAAACTCAAGTTCAATATTAATTTGCATCTACTAAGACTATATATACAAGTAAAATACTTGGGAAATCTAATTAGAAAACCGTTTTAGAATTATAATGCCAATCAAAAGCAACAAAATCATCTAAGTCAATGACCAAAAGTCACAGGCTATCATGAAACTTAGTTAAGAACTTGCTAAAAATCCCTACCATAACCTCCTGGTTAGGCTAGTGAAACATCTTCTCTAACTACAATTAAAGCTGACCCACTTTTACAAAAGTGAAAAATAGAGCATCCATTTGTAAACTCAATTTATTCCAGCCTCCAAAAAAGGATATTTTTCAGAAATACCTGCACAACTAATAGGCCAGCAGCTCCCCAGAGACCAAAGCTGTAGTAAATCACTGTTCCTTCTGGAAACACGTTTTACCTGCTACTACAGGCATTTAGAGATATTTACACAGGTAACAAATACTTAAGATCCAGATTTGTAATCCAAAAGTAACAGGAGAACCCTAAAGAGGGGAAGCAGTAAAGTAGCAAGATCCCTAAATATACTACATAATACAAGCAAAACTCTTCAGTAATACAGACCTCTGACCCAGTAGTATTTACTGTACAACCCAAAGCCATTAACCTGGGCAGGAGCTTTTAGTGACGAGGGCCAGCAGTCTTACAAATACAGAACAGACTGTCACCATAGACTGCAAGATGTTTAGCAACCATTTAGCGTCCAAACAGGCATATGCTGAAGAGCAACATCTTCCCAGATTGCCCAGATATATTAAAATTAACAGTCTTCAGGAATATCCAAATCCATAAACAGCTGCCGTGAATACACAAAAGACATATGCACATGCTTTATTAAAGAAAGTGTTCATTTTGTGAAAGATGTCACCAAAACTTGTTTAAATAATATTAACCAACTTTTGACTGTGATGAGGACAGACTTCAGAAGTCCTAAGACCAGCAGAAAATAAGTGATCAGAGAAAACTAAAGCAGCTACACTAACACAGGCAGAACAGATCACCTAATGATAGCCAGTGTCCCAAATAATTTAACTATAAAACAGAAGCTAATTTTGTACGGAGGCAGCTTTAATTGCCATTGTATGCTTGGTTTTTCCTTAAACAGCTTAATATTAAGCTAACAATTTTCTCTTGTTACCAAGCACACAGCAGGTTCTGCATGACACTTACAGGATTGCCCATGCTAATTCTGTATTCTCTGGCTGTGCAGCTGCCTTCCCTGGGGTAGCACATATCCTCTGGGAATCCAAGAAGACAGAGAAGCATGTTGTCTGATACAAAAGCAACATCCATAAAAAAGATTATATTTTTATACAGTATGTGACAAAAAGTACAGTCCCCTCAAGTAATGTTCATACTACCCACACACAGCCATTACATCCATTATTTGGGAAATAATAAGTTTTGGTGTCAAAATTTTTCTTATTTATCTTTATGCAGAAGACTTATTCAGTTCCTGTGATTCCATGGAGAACCGAAACTGTATATTAGGGTGTTTCTATTTCATGACTTAAAGATGCCTCTAATATAGCTCATACACATTTTAAAGCAAGTAAAATACACAGATTAACCTCATTAGACACAAATAAGAAAATTACAATGCTGTACATCAGCTTGAAACATCACAAAGGATTTGGAAAACTGAACTTCATGTCAGCTGTACTGCAGTGAAACAAACACCTTTTCTGTAAAAAAAGTTATTTTTCACCATCAGTCCTGTAAATTGTGTTTGGCTGAAGTAATGGTTACAGGAAGCATGAGGTGAAGGAAAAGACCCCAAAATTTGCAGGATGGTCTAAAGAGGCAGAACAAAACAGTGCCAATTTAAAAATTTAGTAAGATAGAGACAATTCCCCCTGTCCTTCTAAGAGACCACACCATCTCTTGGTGAAGAGATATGAAATACAGTATGACTAGCATGCTGAACATATATTTTATTCAACCCACATCACTAAACTCTTCAATGCCTTGAAGATATAAAAAGAACACCCAATGCAGGTAAAACAGCAATATTTGAAAATGCTAACCAGGAAGCTGACAGCACCCAGTCATTGCTGTTCTTCCACAGGGCCTAGGAGATTTGTGCACTGATTTTGCACTGCTTCAGGACAGAAAATGTCCAGTAAGGGAAAGAGGAATGGGAGGGATCTTCACACTCACAACAAAACCCCAGTATTTAACTTATGCCTTTATGTCCTACAACAAACAGGACCGAGAAAGAAAAGAAATTACACAGAATTGTTAGAAACCATCCTATTAGAAGTCTCCATTAGTCCATCACATCACAAGTGTTTGTTTTCCCAAGATCATACCATAAGAACTCCCAGCTAACCCAGCATGTCCAGATGCATCAGCCAAGGTTCTCAGCATAATCCAGAGACTAGCCTTCTCTACAAAGGACTTGCAGCTGAACAAGTCCAGGAGACTTGCAGAACAAAAATTCATAGTTCTAAGACCTTGATCATGGAAAAGTTTTTGTATAGCTTTTAACTAAACCCAAGCTTGAGCTTATTTTGGAATAAACACAAGATGTAACTATCTATCCACTCCAGCCCTCCCACAGAAGAGTCACTGCCTTGTCGCCCTATTAAAAAGCAGTTTGGAAAGTGGCAAGCACATCTTCATCTGTGTGCCTGGCTGGTGCGTACAGAGCTTTGGTGAACACTGCTGGAGTGATACCCCTGACATGTACATCTGCTACTCCTGCAGAGCAGTCAGTTTCAGGCCCAGCAATCAAACTAGTACTTTTCATTTTCACTGCTGTAGAGGTACAAAAATAGTTGAACCATGGAGATACAAAAAATAAAAAAACTAGAAAAACCACATACCACAGACCTTAATGGTTGCCAGACCTCAATGGTCTTACTGAAATGAACACAAATTTACTTACAGCATCTTTTCCTCAAAATTATCTTTCCATGGAAGAAAGGTTTCAAAGTTAAGACACTGAAAGAATGCAAAAGAGCAAGAAGCAACAGGTGGAAATATACCAGGCACCATGGACCAACCAAGGCAATTACCTAGGCACAGCCTATCAGCATACACACAATACAGAAGGTAGTGTGACCTAGGAAATAAGAACACCTCTTCACATGGGATATAGTAATGTTTCGTTCATCTTGTAGACTGCTGCATTAGTCTCATCAGCAGTGCAGGAGGGTGGTGTGAGTGCACAACTCAAAAGCTCAAGCCCCTTGCTTTCAACATACTGTCTTCTCATGTATATTTACTGCGGCTGCTCTCAAGCCCATTTCCTTCATATTTGATGCTTAAGTCTGCTTTGGAAGGGGTTAGCAGCAATGTTATGCAGAAGAGATTTAACGGTGTGCTTGCTCTGTGCAAAAAGAACACACCATTCGTACAGGCTCCAGATGTGAGCACACACAAAGAAATCTTAAACTAAATCCAGCAGTTAGATCAGCACTGACAGATCTCTACACCCAAAGTGATCCTACCTGTTTCCAGACAGACCTCAGCACAACTCACTTGGTCTCTATACCCATAGAGACCACGGCTTCTCTTATACCTCATTGTTATTGTTGCTACATATTATTTTGAGTATTCTCTTCCTTCCCTTAAGACTACTTTCTAAAGGTTCATGTACACATAGCTGCTTTCAATACTTAACCTCTCCACTCATCCCACATATATGCTATTGTAAACCGGAAGAAAAAAAGAGTATCATTTTTCATCTCTGCTACTTTTCTTAGTTTATACTTCAAAAAGACAGAGTTCAGCCTGTATTGGGCAGACACGGCTCTTGGGACATACAAAACTAAGTGTATTTACTGTGAGAAAACTTGAGTGCTCTGACCAGGGCAAAGTACTTCCTGCATAGGAGAAAAAGCTATTTTTATTTGAAAATCCCAGTTATGTCTCCCTATCTTTTAAAAATTACTTCCATACCGAAAAGCAGAAATTTGCCATTTCCTGGTATTGGTGGTCCCCGTGCCTTGTACTGTACAACCCCACACTTACAAGCATTCTGCTAATCTACTTAAACTATTAACCTGAGCATTTATTAGTGGTTCTGTGGAATTGGAGCCGCACTCACTGACCCACCTCAGTCTACACTTGGACCCACTCCAAGGCGCTGCCGAGTCGCTCTCTCGGGCGGTGCCGGTGGGTTTCCACACGCTGACCAACAAGCGACATCAGCCCTCTTTTCCCGGAGTACTCACAAGTCTGGTGTGTTTGAATTTTACTACGCACACCTACAAAAACTTGGGACCGTTCCGACCAGTACACTTAAGTTGGACAACGCCACAAAAAGTCGCTTGACTGAAACAATATAACGAAGAGAAAGGGAAAAAAGAAAACCAAGACGAAAAGTACTACAAAAACAACAACAACAACAAAAAGCTAGACAGCTGGAGGTTTTATCTGCCCTGCTAACTACGTATCGCAGCACTCTGTAAATTACAGCGCTCTGAACTTAGGTCAAGCCGCAGTGGTTCAGCGAAGGACAGTCCCGTGGGGCGAGCGGGCTGCGGGGAGCGCACGACACCCGGTGCCGCCGCTGCTGCATCCGCGCTCGCACCGGGCGCCACGCGCGGCGGCCCCGAGGCTCCCCGGCCGCCGAGCCGGTCACGGGACCGCCCAACTCCTGACAGAGCCCTTCCTGCGAGCCCGGGGCACAGCGGGGGCTGCCCCCCACGCCGGGGGGGCGAGCGGCACCGGCGGTACTCACGTATCGGCTGACGAGGGTCCGCAGGAGGCTGCAATCCATGGCGGGCGAGCGGCTCAGGACCGCGCCGCCGGGTGCTCGCCGGTGCCGCCGGGCTCCCTGGCTCGCCTCCTCTCTTCCCACATGCAGAGAGCCGCGCTCGCCCCGCCGGACCCGCTGTGACGCCGGCCCGGCGCTCGCCGCCGTCCCCCAGCTATGCCATGTGCTCGCCGCCGCCGCTGCGGCGCGGCGCCCCGCGGCCCCGCATGTCCCCCGTCGCTGCTGCCGCTGCCGCCGCCACTACACTCTCGCCGAGGGCAGGCGGAGAAGGAACGCACTGCCAGGAAAGGCTCCCGCCCGCTGCACTCTGCCCGCCGCGCGCGCCGCCCAGGGCTTTATCCGGCGGGCGGGGCCGGGGCCGCCCCGCGCCGTTCCCCTCCCGCTTCCCCGGTCCTGGCGCGCGCGCGCGCGGGCTCGCCCGGTACCAGCCCGGCCCCCGCCCGGCCCGCGCCGCTCCGAGCTCGCCGGGCGCCCCGGCGGCGCGCACGTCACGCGGGGCGGGCACGCGCGCGCCGGCGGCCGTGGCCGCTCCCCGTCCTGTCCCACGCGCGCGACTCCCGGAGCGGCCGGTACCGGCTCCCGGCGGGGGGAGCGGGAAACCTGCCCGACCCGGGGAGTGGGCTGGGAACACTGGGGTGAGCCAGTGCGTTATACTGGGAGCACTGGAGGGAGTGATGCTGCGAGGGAAGTGAAAACGTAGAGAGAAGCCGGAGAGTAATATTGGGTGGGTTAGGAGGGAACTGGGAGCGCTGGTGGAGAGCCAGGGAGTGGCACTGGGAGTAGTGGGAGGGGAACTGGGAGCACTGAGGGTAGCCATGAAGCGATGCTGGAAGAACTGGGATGGCATGAGAGTATGGAGTGGAAGCCAGGGAGTGATGCTGGGAGTGAACTGGGAATACTAAGGGGAGCCATTGAATGATGCTGGGAGTACTCATAATTACCGAATGGATTGGGTTGGAAGGGACCTTAAAGAGATCTAGTTCCAATCCCCCCGCCATGGGCATGGGGACCATGGGGGGATGGGGGTAGAGCCAGGGATTGTTACTGGGAGCACTGGGGCGACCCAGGAAGTGACACTAGGAGTACTGGAAGGGAACTGGGAGCACTGGGGGGAGATAATGAATGTTACTGGGAGGACATGGAGAGCGCTGGGAGTGTTGAGGAGCGCCAGGGCGTGGTAGTGGGTAATTCCTCCGCCCCGCCTTCACCTGCCCCGCTCCGGGCCCCGGGCAGGAGGGAGCGGCCGCTGCGCCCTTCCGGGGCGGAGGTGCCCGCGGCAGGACGGCGCCGACCCCCGCCCGCCCCGGCGCCTCCCGCGGGCGCCCGCAGCGAGGGGACGCTGCCCCGCCGTGCCGGTCCGGCGGAGCCCGGCGTGCCTCCTCCTGCCCGGGCGGCGGGACGGGCTGCGAGAAGTGCTGCCGGTGCCGCGGGGCGGGCCCGAGCGGTGCTGGAAGCGAACCCCGCTCCGCCGGGCCCCGCTCCGGTCCGGCCCGGCCCGGCCCGGCCGAGGAGCGGCAGCGCTGGGGCGCAGCGCGGCGGGGAGCCCGGCGCGGACAAGTGAGAGCGGCCCCGCTTGTTAAGTGCGGCAGGAACAGATAAAGAAACCTGTGCGCTGACAAGCCCAAACACCACAGCCCTGCTAAGCCCGCAAATAGTAGAAATTACTTGGTGGTAGGTGAAGGGATAAGCGGAAGCCGGCAAAAAATGCGCACGAAAGAGAAGTAGAAGCGTGTCATTATTCCTTTTTTCCCTAAATGCCTGAGACAACACCTTTTAGGTATTTAGGCCTTTGTTTTCCGCAGCTATTTTTTTTTTTTTTTTGCATGCCATTCATACCGAAGAACTCGCTCCGGTTTGCAGGAATCTCGTACGTAGTCTCAGATAACTTGTGCATTACTATGTACAACTTAATATAAAATAAAGGCTCTAAACCAAATACTTTGTCAAAAAAAACCTGGAATTTATTTATTTATTTTATAAAATTCAATTATTTTACTAAAAAAGTTCATTTTAACAAAACCAGAATTTTATGCTTATGAAAATCCATTCCCTTCTTCAGCAGCAATCACATAAGCTGTCCCTTATTGTCTAGTTCATGGCTAAAACAATGCAGGTTTTGTTTATTTTGGTTTTTGTTTTGTCACAGTTACGTAGTTCTCTGGACACCATCAAGTATTCTACCAAAAAGAATGCACAAATTTGTAATACAACAAACACGTAGAAAAAATAGAAATTGAACTATTTGAGACCATTACATAAATACTAAGGGAAAGGACATATGACTGTTTCTTTACAGGTCACCTTTAATGTAGGTGCATTTTATATATTCAGCAGTTTTTATTACGGGTTAGATTGCAAAATGTATCATTTAATGCATAAAGTGCACTGTGGTCAAGCTAATGTTGTTGTTCAAACTCTAAAGGGACATTGGTTTAAACCCCAGTTTTCATCTTTGTTACAACTAATAATTTGCATTCATTTTCTGCACCTCCCATTTTCATGCTCCTATTTACAGACCTAACACTTCTATGATATAGATTTCTGTACTTGCATTTCAGTTTCAAGAAATCATCACTGAAACGGAAAGGTGAAAATAAATAAAAGATCCATGAAACAACAGGAATTTTTCTCAAAATTAGCACTTCTGCACAAGTTAACACAAAACTACTTTATTTTCTGTTTATTTACATGAACAGTAACATATTAAAATAATATTATGTGCGCATGTCATCAGTCTTCAGGAAACTAGTTTATTATCAAGAAAAAACCACAGAAGAACTTCATGAACATAAAGTGATAGTTTCAAATTAAACAGATTGCAAAACTGTAACAGGAAGTTGTTCCCAGTTGTTTTTAGCATACTTCTCTGTTTAGTTATTCCAATTTCAAAGAATTTATGGAGTATTCGTATTTTGTAATATTTTTACAAGTTATTCCGCTTTTATTCAAACAGTACCATTTAATCAATCCAATATTTTTAATGACATTGCTTCTTACCTGTGTTTGGAGTAAAAGCAAATTTTCAAATGCTGCAGAAAGTTGTTTTCTAAAGTTTTCTTTGTTTTAATACTTTGAGTCATTTCTTTCATCCAAATGTCACAATATATTTTTTCACTTCCTTAAGTATCCCTCTGTGCAATGCCCACATTACTTGGTGAGTATCACGGAGCATCTCTGAAGGGAAGGAAGTTCATGTGGTGAGCTGGGAACAGTTAACAGCGGTTCAATTCTGAGCATGACCATCATGGATATATTTCTGAACTCTTTGCTGTCTCCTCAGCTTGGGTAACCAAGGTGGGGCTGCAGGAAACATTTTCCTCAGATCCAGAGCCTGGAAAGCACTCATAGGTGCGGGTTGGCTGCATTCCCCTGAAAAGGGGACCAAGGTTCCTGTCCTCACTCTTTCAGTCCAGGGCAGAGGACACACACATGCTCGGATACAGCCATTTCCAGGCTACTGCTCAAGCAAAGCTGAGCCATTTTTCTGCCCTTCCCTACACTGCCAGCAAAAAGAGAGAAAAGGAGCACAGCTGGATTCTGGGCACATACTGAGGTGAAGTCCCAGCCTATATGGAAGAATGCCCATATTTCCACAAAAAGGCACCTAAATGTGCAGCCCAGGAGAGAACACTGGTAGGACGCTGAAAGTTAACACAGGACCTTGCCAACTGAGCTGTGTTTGTGCAGGGAGGACTGCACAGCACATATATTTGACTTTTTGGAGTGACTAGCTTTTCCAGGGTCAGTGTGCAACTGAAGAGGGTGTTGAGGTCATACTTTTGGACTTAGGTACCTCAAATCTGCCTAAGTCAGGCTTAAGGTGCCTGAGTCCTTTATTGGATCTATCCTAAAGTGCCCTGCTAAAGGTCACGTTGCGACTTAGCAGTCAAGCCAGATGAGGAGCCTTGATCATACTGGTCATAGATCTGTTCTGCCTATTATGCAATGTTTCACTTTTTAGCAATTTATTAAACCTAATCATCTTTGTCTTTGAATATGCCATCACATATATTTCACTCCTCGTTTCTCATTTTAAAAATTCCTAAAATTACCTGTATGCTGTATATTCTAAATTTCTTGTGTCTTTTCTGACTGCAGATTAGACCTCCTCTACTGCTCTCTGTTTCTCCTTCCCCTTCTTACTGATTGATTCCTTGTGATCCATTACTGGCCTTTCAGGGTACTCCTGCCTGCCCAGCTGAATTACCACATTCTCTAGATCTTATTACTTACCTCAGAATCTCACACCCCTTCTGATTTACTTACTGTGTCAGTACAACTCTGCTTGAAACATCATTGTTTAAATAGCTTTAGAAATCAAGGTGAACATTTTAGTGTGCAAAGGATTTACTTTTCTTATGAACAGCTGTATTTTCTGTTACTTTGCAACCCGTATTAAGTTACTCCATTTCATAATTGCAGTGAAGATGTTGAGAGACTGGTCCGAGGGCAGCAGCTCACTACATGCTGGATTCTCTTCTTGAGGCAGTAATAGATATTTTGTAGTTTAGTCCACCCTGATTTTGGAAGGTGGGAAGGCAAGATTTAAAGCTGTACTCCAATAAAGTGCCACAGTTCTCACAGGCATGCTGGTGATACAGTATAAATGGATAGCATGATAGACGTCAGAGGATTTTTGTTCAAGATTTTAGTTTACCATCTATTTTGGTTCCTGCTTCCTATTATGGTAGTGACTATATACCTCTAGTCGTTCCAGCCAAAGTTACTAAATACTTCTTGAAAAAACTGTATGTAGGTGATAAGAGTTGACTTGGGCATATGTGAGGATAGTGTGAGAATGGGAAATGGCAGAGATGGAAAAGCTGTTCATTGTATGCAGCTTATCTGCTTGAGAAACTGGTGTGTATGCTTTGAGTGAAATTGTTTATCCTGCAGCTTTTCCCCTATAAATGTATCACTTCTTAATTGTGTCTCTCCATCTATTATATTTGTGAAAAGTTAATGAAAAGAACTTCTTCTCATTCTTGAGTCACCATGTATTTGAACTAGTTAATTTGTACTAAAAAGAGAAATTATTCCCTCAGTGGAACGGATGTTTGTGTTTTGATCTACTGAATCTATTTTCTCAGATCCTTCTGAATATTGTTTGTGAAAAGAGATACCAAAAATAATTCTGAAGTCTGTTTTATGTTAAAAACATTTCACTGCCTGGACTTCGTGACAGATGTACTTCATTTGAAGAAGAATATAATTAACAGTTACTGTGGTACTCTGAGAACTTACCTGCCCAGGACAGATAACAAATGGAAGGTGAAGACAAAGCAAGTAAAATGACCAGCATCAAACTGCTCTGATGATGATTTAGTAGAAGCAGAGTAGCCCAAAGGACAGAGGGAGACTCAAAAAAGCACTGGACATTGAAGATCGCTTCACTCTTGCTTGACTTTCTTTGTCTAGATCTGTTTTTTTTTTTTCCAGAAAACATGTATGTGAAAAAGAGACACATTTCTGACTCTCTGACCTATCTACTTCTAACCTCTGGCAATAATGCATGACTTCTCTTATAGTCAAAAGCTAAATGCACTGTCATTAGGACAACATGTAATTCCCACATCCTTGCTAACAAAGGTGACCTTTGTTAAATAGTTTCTTGACAAAATCCTCTAAAAGAACAGAGTATGGCTTCTAAACAGATGCAATCAAACAAATGCACAAATCGGTTAAAATAATTTGGCTGCAATCTTCTGCCAACTCAGGCGGTCAGCTGCAATTACAACCAAGATTTGTTCATCTGCTTTACCTGATGCAAGAGATCCAGTCCCTGGCTGCTGCAAAGTAATCCTCATCATCAGGAAAGGCACAGGAGTCAGGAAGGTCTTACTAGAGACACAGAACAGTCACATGGACCATTTGGAAGACTTGCCCCCTCACTGTGAAACACTGTATGAAACTCATTAAGAGGAAGCCCAGCCTCCACCAGAGGAAGCTTCTCCTGGGATGAAATGCTGTTGGCTGCTATGGTTACTAATGTGATTTTCCATTTACTTCCTTGTTCACTCACCTGCTTTCTCATTCAAACACCATGCACACGTACCTCCAGAGATATTTGTTGTTGGAATTGTGACAAACCTCATTAGAGGCAGCCATGCACAATCAAAGAGAAAAAAGATACAAATTATTGGCAAATAAACAGAAGAAAGGAAAGCACTGGAATCTATGGGTATTGCGAATGATATTCTGTCCTTGCTGCTGTGTGAACTTTGTGTTCTCTTCACTTTGGATTTGCATTAATGTTAGTCTTGCCTTATGTCTCTATTTTACACCTCAGTGCTTCGATCCGGCAGAGAACTCCCCAAAGTCAGACTCCTGTGACTGTAGAGCTGAGTGCAGCATCAGGATTTAGATGAGCAAAGTACTGTGGTTTATTTTTGGTGTCTTAAAGGGACAAGAACATTATTTTGCTATTTTATTTTTGGTAGCACTTCACAGGTCTTGTTCCCACCTTTACATACATTTTTTTCACCTTTTACATATTTCTGATCTGACAGTCTAACTGTGTAGTAGTTCTACACTATGAAACTGTAAAATTCCAAATAAATTGCAAACCTTGAGGCCACTTTTTTCACCCCAAGTATCCAGAGAAAAGAGATAACTTTTTTAAAAGTGTGTGAATATTCCTGTCATATTCCATGGTAATAACCAGATGGACTAGTTAGTACAACTAGTATTCATCATAACACACTTCCAGGTTAGGAAATACTTTCTGACAATACTTTGTAGCCATAGAAGCAAGCAGCTGGTCCTCCAAAAGGGTAGTAAATAATGAGAATATCACTTTCTGGCTACTTTAATGTCATCTGTAAAATTACTTTTGTTTTGATGTAGCATTCAATCGAAGCTGGAAGAAATCTTTTAGTGGTTTGCTCTTTCCCACCAAACAAGGCACTAAATATAGCAGTATCATCATTCTGGGCTTCAAAAAAGCTGTGGTTCAGGTTTCTCAAGAATACCTGCTTTTTCTCCTGACTGTGTTCAATTTGTTTTATAACTGTTTATTTAGGAAGCATGAGTAACTGCAAATCAATACATAAAGTACCAGAAATATTAAACACTACAAAAATGAACCTTTTACTTAGATAATAATGATGCAGTGATACAGTCATCAGATTTTCCAGTTTGAAAATTACAGCTATCTGGAGGACAAATTCCTAAGAAAGGGACACAGCACTGCAGTCTAGGGCATTCTGACTTGTCCCACTGCTTGTGTACCTTTGCATCTTTCTCTCTTCCCTTCCCTCTTTGTTATTCTTGGAAGCTGCATGCTCATAAGCTGGGAGTGGACACAGTAGTGGAGAGGTGGTGGCAGGAGAGTGTCTGAAAGAGGGTCCTTTCTTCACCCCTTCATGCCTCCTGATGACCCCCCACAGGCAGTAGGGATGGAAGTAGGATGCCTACTGTCCATTATTTTTCCTGTAGGTGAATCCTAGGTGACAGTGACACAGACTGCACCTCTTTCATTTCCATTGTCCAAAAAGCATCAGCTTTTTTTTTGCTAATCCTCTCAGATTAGCAAAAAAACCAGTATTCCAATGTATATTTTCAAAGTAATTTTTGGCCATATTTGCAGCGTTAATGGTCTATAATGTTTTTTTCATCTGCTTGTAGCAAGTGTCAAAACCGCTTGTATGGTGACAGCTTATTCGACTGAGAAGCAGTTCTTTAAGATGCTGCTATGTTTTCCCTTACTGCAGCTATGTCTGTTTCATCTCCTTGAGCACTGCAGAGGCTGGGCATGATGAGCATTTTGTGGACTGGGAATCTTGCTGTGAGGGAACATGGTGAGACTTAGCATTTTGTAGATGGATTCAATGAAGTGTGTGAGATCCCTGAAGCTTTCAACCATGACAACATTCAATTCCATAATGTCACTTGCTGTGAAATGTGTAATGGCCACAGCCATTGCTTTTTTTTTTCCTGTAAGAGTTTGCCTGTAATTTCAATAAAGTTGCTGTTACAAGTTTGTTCCAATTGACATTTGTATATTAAGAAAAATTGCTTTAGTTAAGTAGGCAATAATTCCAGGAAGAATGTTTCCTCCCGACAGAGATGTATTATCACAAACCTTTACATCTTTACAAAAGGGCTTATAAAGATATAAATTAGTTGCATAAAAGGGCAAAAATAAAAATTATATTAGCATTTTCATGGTCTTATCTTTCCTCTCCAGAGCACAGCCTATTATCTTGTAAAATATCTCTATAATATATATAATTACAGAAGTTTCAATTCCATATTCTCCTCTAACATTCCATATTTTAAATCCTCTAGAGGGGAGCAGGAAGGGGAGTCAGACTTGTATAGAGGCTGGTATTTTCTGTGGACAGATGTATAAATTGGCAAATCTAGTTCTGGGGGGTTTTTTTAAATTTTATAAGCATGACAAAATTTGTGTAGCTTGCTGAGAGTGTGGAGGTAGATTTGTGTGACTATGAAAGTAGCTTGCTCACAGAGACTGTGTGTGCTTTTGCTGTACTGAAAGTTTGGTTTTTTCTGGGTCTTACTTTATTTCCTGTAATGGGCATAAGGACTGTGTGCTAAATAGAAAAAGATTAATAAATGGTAATGATGGCATCCATGCCTTGTCATGATACTTCCCAAAGCTGCCTGAAAGGAAGCCCACCTGACTTACAGCTGAGTAGGAAGGAAAGGGAATCAACATCTACAAAGGGTGAAAAGGCTGGTGAGGGAAAGATTTTATCAAGAGGCTGTAGTTTGCAAAGCATCAGTCTTTCCTGAGATGTTAAGTCTGTGCAGGCTAAGGTGGCTTGTTCTGAGGCAGCTCATGTTTCCACGTAACTGGTCCTAAGTTCTGGTTAGGCAAACCAAACCTTGTGTTCTAACCTGAGAAGCCTGTTTGCTGGAGTAGGCTGTTCTGACAAGGGACATCAGCTACCACCCTGTCGACAGGTGAAAGTCTCTGCTGGATCCAGAAGCTGCTGACAGGGGGGTTGATCTTCTAGTGTCCAGAAATGTGGGACAGAAAAAAATATCCTTTGCTGGGAATTAATCCAGGGGAACTGATGTTTAATAGTAGTGAACTTAGAGCAGAGATGGATAATACTACCAGAAGCATTTCGGAGGAATGTATTGGTAGTAAGCTGAGTACTATGATTAAGTACCACCAACACTATTTGGTACTCTATAAATAGACATGTCTACTAGTGCAGTCCTGCAGCAGCCATTCAGTGTTGACTGATTTTAAAGCAGTTAAGGCTGCTGTTGCTTTGCCCCATTTTGATGCTACAGCTTCTGCAAAGCTGGCTGGTGCTGGAAAGGAAGGGCCAAACTGTGACAAGTGCATGGCTGGCATCTTCTACAACTAGCGCTTTAACATCCCCAGGAGAAAGGAGAGAATAAAAACTCTAACTTTTTGAGTATGCCTCTTTCCTTTGCTTCCTAAAATAATTGTTTACTGGCAGTTTACTGCCTAAAATTAGGCCACCATTACAAATGATCTTCAGTGTTAGTGCAGAAAGATGAATGTAGCTGAATTTTCCTATACATGGAGATGGAGCTGTGATTCGAAGCCACGTAAAGTAGGAGCTCTGCCCTGAGTGCCACAGGCCTGCCCTGATGCATCTGAACTGGGGAGTGCATGTGCATGTGTGACATTTTAGAACTAATCATCCTGGCAGAATGAGTCCTGTAATGGGTATTGATTTATAGCTGGATTGTGGGAGGGTTTGTTCATGTTTTCATAGTGCTGTTGAAATGGAGTTCTACAATTAGCAACTACTTTGCCTCCTCTATACTGAGAAGCACGTGAGCAGAGAGGAATTTCAAATTTTTGCCTTAGTTTTCCATATTGCTTCGAGAGGGGAGTAAAGGAAATGTCAGTTTTTCCTCTTTTCCCTGCTATGCCCTGCCTCCCCCTTTGGGAAAAAAAGGTGGCTCAGGTTAATTATCAAAGGCAAGATATTAAGGGAAGAACCCAGAAGAGGGATAAGGGATTTATGAAAGCTTCCATGCTTTAAGGTCGTGAGTCAGGGATTCCTTCCTTGAAATACTTAGCCCTTAGGCTGCATTCCCATCTTTGCTTGCTACTGTGTAGTCCCATTGATGTCAGTGGACTGGCATGTGGGTAACAGATGAATTTGCTCCTAATGATCTCACACTGAATCAACCTGAATGGCTTCTTGCATTTCTGTAGAGCTGCTTTGAGCTTGAGGGGTGGTGGCAGTGAAGACAGAAACAAAGTCTTATGAAAAAAATTGACCAAGTCTTGGGCAACAGCTAGCCAGAGAGAAGAGATATGAGGGGAAGGGAGTAGACAGAACAAAGGTGGGATGGCTATTTGGTAGCTCATCAATTAATTCCTGGCATAATTATTTATAAATGTGCACACGGCCACATGCACACAAACTCCTTTTTTCTGTTTAACAGCATGATTACAGTGAGGCCCTTTAGTACTAATCACTGTATACACACACACATGCACAGAGTAATACAAATCATGGCACCTTTCTAGTAGTGCATAACCCAGTGGCTGATGCATGACATACTTGTATATATAGCACATGTGCAATATGTGCTATGAATGATGCAATGCATATACCTATGAATACCTATTGGTAGAGACGAACTTGCTGCTAAGAAAGAATTGGAATACAGAAGCTGAAACTATGTTACTACAGTGTATTACACATCCCTTAAGTGTTACAGTTATGGGACATAAAAGCTAATTTTAGTCAAAAAGCGGCAGATGTTGTCTGAGTTCCATGAGTAGACTGCTGCCAATATGCTTTATGCTAGTGAGCCTAAAGAGAATTTGGATGGCCCCATTACAGCTCTGTAGTTTTTAGAAAAGCTCTTAATGGCATTGAAACCCTGGATAATAAAAGCATTTGTTAAGTCATAGACTTTCTATTCAGTCTCATACCCAGCGAGCAAAAGAAGGCTGTGGGAATACTATGTTACACTCAGAAAAATTTTAAAAGCAAACAAACAAAATTTTATCTCACGATTGTGCATCTGCTGGTATCAGGATATATTTAGCTGTGTTTATACAGAAAGTAAACAGGTAATTGGACTCCAATGAGAATCAGTGAAGTACTCTGATGGGATTTTTTTTTAAGAAACACTTTATTTTACAGCGAAAGCATGGTTGGGCATTTTTACTGCATGAAATTGGAAACTGCTTGAAATATGAATATTGACTTGGTTTATTCTTGTGTTCATCACATAAACAAAATGCTGTAAAATAACTTTACTGAGTAATGCAAGAAAAGAACATTTAGTAATAAAACTATCATCATATTCAAAGGCCTAAAGAACTACTGAGGTGCTGCATATGCATATAATGTTTTAGAAATGCACTAGAAAGCCTTGTCTAGAAGCCTGGACGTTTATTTTATATTACTTGGTGGAAAAATAAGAAAGAGGAGATAGTGAGACAACCCCCCCACCTACTTCCCCTACATTACACTTTCAAAGATGCTCTTATTCCAAATACACAAACATTATTATTTGAAATAGATACTACATATTGCAGCTTTTACTTAAGTATTATTTTTGCTGAGAAGAACATAACTGTGCTTCCTTTTTGGTCAGCAATTTTCCTCCTTCTGTGATATAATGATATGGTTCTGCATAATGTCCTGCACCATACAGGGTTTCCAGGTGTTTCAGTCACTGCTGACAAAATCAAACATGTTCCTTTTTTATGTAGTCTGTTATGTTTGTCAGGAAAAGGTGAAGACAATGAACTTTCCTCCATGACTAAGGTTAGCAAGTGCTTTCTGATTTCTGATCCTTTCCTTTTTCAATAAGCTTAGATATTACTCTTCCTATGCTGATAGGCTGCCAAGGCTTTTATTAAAAGCTGGAAAATTTGGCATGTTTTCCCCTCAGACCTGAGTGGATTGTTCATACCTCTGCAGGCATTTTTGAGGCTATTGATTTATCATGCTTGAGTTTTTGTGCCCTTTACTTTTCTATCTTAAAAATCAAACCAGCCTGGGACTGCACAGCACTTCGTTGCAAACAGGAGGTGTATCCCTGCAAACTTCAGCTACTTAGCATTGGTTTAGTGGTAAGGGGCAAATAGCTGTAAAGTGGAATAATAGTGCTCTTTTCACTTATATGTCATATTTAGAACCCTGAACATGTGTTCTTTGTGATAGGTAGGTATCAACACTATCATAATTTGATGTCTGTCACACTCAGATTACTTTTGTTATGTTCTGCTCCAGGGCAGGATTCAGCACCAACCTGACAAGGGTGAGGTAGGGGACTCCAGTTGTAGCAGCTGCAGAATATACCAAATACCATGCTAATTATTTTTTAGCTTATGTTCAACAGGTGAGCAAATTCTTAGACTGTCCTAAACTACAGTGGTAAACTGAAATTGTAGTGGGAAGGGAAGTAGGGCAATCATTTATGTCAAAATGGCTTGATTTCTCTAAATCTGTCCAGTAAAAGTAATCTTTTGTAAATCAGCAAAATAATCTGGAATGTTAAGCACAAGAAAGGAGACCCCAGAAATGCCTGAAAACACTGTTTTGGTCCTATTTGTGGAAAAGGATTATAAACAAAAATCTGTCTCCACAGTAGACAAAGGAATGGAGTGACTTTCTAGGATGCTCTTAGTTTGAGATCACAGCCCTTAGAAGCATTACAGAGCCAGGAATGCCAGCTCAATGAAACTTTTGGCCAGATTTACAGAATCACTTACCAAATGTAAATCTCTGATGGAAGGAAACAGTAAGAAGGGAAGAACCATTTTCTGGCATCTAGTAGGCACTTCGGTCCCTGGAAAAATTGTTCTTTGTGTTAATATGATTTATAGGATGCCGTCAAGATTGATTATGCTAGAAAATCTGATATTAAAATTGTAAAGATTCTCATGGGAAAGGAAGAACCCAGAATGAATCTGTATATTTGAATCTATATATGGACAATAAAAAGGGAAAGAGTCAGTTCTATGATAATATTCTAGGAATACTGATGGAATTTTATTAATCCTGCATGGATTAATAATTTATGCCAGTGCAGAAAGATCACAGCTGGAAAGTGGTGCAGTGGAAAAGGACCTGGGGGTCCTGGTGACAGCAGCTGAACATGAGCCAGCAGTGCCCAGGTGGCCAAGAAGGCCAGTGGCATCCTGGCCAGGATCAGCAACAGTGTGACCAGCAGGACAGGACAGTGATTGTCCCCCTGCACTCAGCACTGGTGAGGCCACACCTCAAATTCTCTGTTCAGTTCTGGGTTCTCACTGCAAGAAGGATGTTGAGGTGCTGGAGAGTGTGCACAGAAGGGCAACAGAGCTGGGGAACGGTCTGGAGCACAAATCTGATAAGGAACATCTGAGGGAACTGGGGTTGTTTCTCCTGGGGAAAAGAAGGCTCAGGGGGACATTATTATTCTCTACAGCAACCTGAAAGGAGGCTGTAGCCAGGTGGCCTCTTCTCCCAGGCAACCAGTGACAGGACGAGAGGAAATGGCCTCAAGTTGCACCAGGGCAGGTTTAGATTGCACATTAGAAAAAATTCTTTCACTGAAATGGTTGTCAAGCATTGGAACAGGCTTCCCAGGATGTTTAAAAGATGTATAGATGTGGCACTTGGGGACATGGTTTAGTGGTGGAGTTGGCAGTGCTGGATTAATGATTGGACTCAATGGCCTTAAATATATTTTCCAACCTAAATGACTCTATGATTCTATGATTATATAGGGACAATTTTCTTCAAGGTAACTCATTTTGTAGTGTTTCATGTTTAGTCCATGGGTCCAGATGTATCAAACCCACAAATTTTGGTTGTGCTCCATGTATATAATTTCAACTATGTTTGACTAAAATTCGATAATTGAATTCAGTTCAGAAATTTCTGCCTGTTCACCCAAACTTGGTTTCATGAATTCAGTTTAAAAATATGCTTGTAGTACCAGCAAAACAGGGTGTCTTCACTGCTCTGCATACTATTGAGGTTTTCACTTTTTTTTTTTTTTGTCTGTAATTTAAACTTTTGTGACTTTTCGACATCATTCCTCTCTCAGTTGGGTATGATTCTGTATGTTTACCAGTTTTCCACTGATGTCACACAGCAGTTAAACTCTTCAAGAAAATCAGGGTAACAATCCCTACCTGGAATTTCATGAGATTTGTATGTCCCTTTGCAGTTTGGCTTAAACAAGCAACAATTTAACAAGTATTCTTTACTATAACTAAATATGCCTGGTTTAAATAAATAAAACCAAGAAAGCTACTAATGCAATTACTAACCTCATAGAAGGTTAATGCTCTTCCAGTGCCTTGTTGGTCTCCATTGATAGGGAGTTAATTGGTTTATGTGGTATGGAAGCTGTTTATGTTGCTGAGACAGAGCAGAAGGAGGGTCTGAAAGAGGTAGAAAACATGTGGACCAGAAGGATCCCCACACAGGAAAATACCTATGACCTGTGCAAAATCTTCATTAGTTTAAAATCTGTTTCTCTTAATACTTTGTTGTCCACCATTCTCTATTATAAATGCTGAAGGTGATGTGCACTGCTGTGTCATCATCCAAAGAAAAGGGAACTGGAGGAATGAGATATATATAGAGAGGCTGAAGTTGCTGAGACTGAGCATGGGAACAGCAGCCTCAAGCCTAGATTGAGAGAGGGAAAATCATGGACTGCAGCCAGTGAAGGCTACAGGTAATCAGGAGAGGTCAGAGTTGTAATTAACCTAGTACTTGTGAGAGCCAGAATCTCTCCTTTTCTTGATCTGCTCCCTTACTTCCCTCACAGACAATTCAGAAAGGAGTAATTCTGTAAATGATTGCCTGAACAAGCAGGACCAGGAACTGCTATTCCCACCAAAGTTCCAACATAACACAGAAGGAAACCAGACACACCTCTGCACACTTTCAAGTAAGGCCCCACCTGAAGGAATTTTTGAAGCCAATCAGACCAGACACTCCACAAAGCAGAGGAGGGCTCATACATTTATATCCTAGCCACTGCCCTTCTGTGGCTAAGTTTAATCTGTCAGTTCATATCTAGTTAAACTGTGAAAGAAAATCAAACACTGTTGCTTCAAAGGCAGAGTGCACTTGATACTGCCTGATATGTCAAGCCAGAATAGGTGACATGCAAATCAGGATCCAAAGGATTCAGTCTCTTATGCTCAGCCAGGTGCTGGCAAGATCAAAGGGACCCCTAAAACCTTTGAATTTATTGAAGGGAAATTGGGAAATTTGTCTAGAGCTTACAGAGGGGGAGAGAGGACCCTAAGTAGAGACATGGGCAAAACTGCAAAAGACAGTGATAAAAAAAATCCAGACATCTTTTTCCTCACCCAAATGATATCTCTTAGTCAATATTGAATTAGTGAAATTCCAAAGAATATTTGATTGACATCTTTGATATGGTGATGAGGTCTCTTACAATTCATCTTCAAAATTATTCAGAGTATAAAGGACTGGGATAAAAGGGTCTTTGAATACTATAGGCCATAGGCTTTTTCCTTTGGTTGATACTCAATGTCCTAGGAATCTGAATACTAAGTCTGAAAGTTCCCTTAAAGACTGTTTTTTAAAAATGATAGCCCATGAAGAGAAAGACCCAGGGAATAAGATAAATATTTCTGTGTAATAGAATATCCGAATTTTTAACCACCTCCTCAAGTGATATGGAGCTCAGAATAGGTGTATTTTGCTTACTGTTTCCTCTAAACTAACAAGATTTTCAGTCTCTTAGTAAACATTGTCTTCAGCAAACAACCTGTATCATACTCTTTTATTTGGGATTTACAAGTAGAACAGTTTCAGGAGTGAAGCAGCACTAAATTTCTAACAGGGGAAGACTTTAAAACATTAAATCCTAAAATCTTAGATGCTAAACCTTGGTGTCTTCCAGTGGGCATTAAGCAAGACCGCAATAGACAAAGAAGTCCTTTCTCTTCAGTATCTTGTTACAAGAACATGGGCTAAAGGATGTAATTAAAGGTTTAACCAGCATTAACTGGATAATACTAAAATAATACTAAAAATACTATCAAGAATGCACTGAAATTGGCTGGACTGCTTAGCTTTTTCTCTTCTAGCAGTGTCAACAGGAGCATCAGAACTGTTCAGCCTTGAGAAGAGGCGACTGAGAGGGGACTTCATAAGTATCTGAAGGGAGGGTGTCAAGAGGATGGACCCAGGCTCTTCTCTTCTACCAAGCAATGGGACAAGAGGCAATGGGCACAAACTGGTGCACAGGAAGTTCCATCTGAACATGGGGAAGAACTTCTTTACTGTGCTGGTGACTGTGCACTGGAACAGGTTGCCCAGAGAGGTTGTGGAGTCTCCCTCACTGGAGATATTCAAGAAATGTCTGGATGCGCTCCTGTGCCATGTGCCCTGGGATGACCCTGCTTGAGCAGGGAGGTTGGATGAGATGACCACTGTGGTCCCTTCTAACCTGACCCATTCTGTGACTCTGTAATATTAGGCTCTATTGTAGCTGCCTAAGAATAGACTTTTACTGGAAAAATCGATAGATGGTAACCAATAGTTTTCATCCAAATCTGCATTATATAAATTTTTACATAACATGCAAGGACTAAGAAAATATACTAGAAATTTCAATGCCTTCCTAAAATATTTGTCCCTTCTATCTATAAAGAGGAAGTTTTATAGTACACTTTTTTTTGTACTGTTGTCTGTAATATATTTTGTCTTTCTTGTCATAAAACAGCACTGTGAGGCAGAAGTACTTTTCTCCTCACTTGCCAAAAGAAACTGGGGACATGCATCTGTGGTGCATTTTGTGTGTTGTTTTATGTCTTCATTATAGTTCAGATTTTCCAAATGCAAGTGTACACCCAGGCATGAAATCTAGGAGTGCAATTTGACTTACATTTCAGTGTCTGCACTGCAAGAATTTTCACCTGAATGAACTCCTGCGATAATCAATGAAGACCTAACCACTGCAGGCAGGGAACTCGGGGAGGCTTTCAGATGACCAGATGTGTTTCCCTGTAGACACCTCTCTAATGCAGACATTTCCACTGTAGACACCTACTGGGAGAACCCCAAGTGCTACATAATCCCAAGTGCAGCTGGATATACTGATACCTCTGCATCCTGGCTGAGCCCATGACTATTCAGCAACAGCCCTTCTTGGTGCACCCTGTGGCTGATGGAGAATGGATATGTTAGCCAAGGAGTGTGTGGTTGGTGTGGAAGTTGCAGTGGCCCTACGCCACATGTGGCACAGACAGCTGGGGTCTGTAAGCAGCTGGAGCCCAGGCAGCCACATCCTTTGATCAAGGTGGTCACAGACCACTCACTCCGCTACTGAGTGAGCCAGATAAGGAACAAAACTCTATCAGGAAATACTCTGGCTGTTATCCCACCCTCTGTCCTATGGGATAATATAGATATAAACAATGTGATTCAGACCAGATCCCACGGGAGTCAGGCACTGAACTCCTTTGGGAATTTGTCTCCACGTGAATTATTACAGGTTATAGAGGAAGTCTTTGAGGCAGAATATAAACAAACTGTGGCATGACAAATCTTAGGCTAATGTTTTACACCTAAATAATCCATCTTGAAGTGTCTCATGATTATTTTTTATTTTTCTGAAGTACATTAACTTAAAACACTTAAATGAGATATAGAAATAAATTTGAGCTGGCTGTTAACTCTTTACATCTGTTTTCATTGAACCAGAAATCAGTTTGAATTCAGCCATTTTATTATGGACGACTGACATGTCACAAAAGAAGAGACAGAGGGGTGTTACATGCACTTTGTGGCTCTGAGTAAAGGTGCTAAATTTGCTCAGTCTAGGAAAAACAGGCAACATGTCGTATGCTGGTTGTAGCACAGGTAGATATAAAGAGGGTATGCCTCTGACTTAGGCTGGGAGGCATATGGAAGGATGACTGATGGAATGTGTGAATTCAGTGCAGTCAAGGATGACATAGCTGTTTTGTGAAGTTTAGTTTGTATATGTCATATCATGTAAGGCAGACGTAAAAAAAAAGCTATAGAATGTGCAGCAATGTGTACACAGACTGTTATTTTGCAAAATCTGTGCTCCCCAGTGTTGCACAGCACCTTGGGTACCTTCCTCTCTCTAGTGCTTAGGGTCTTCTGTTGGCCCGTCTGGACCCTGCTTTTCCTCCCAGCTGGGTGCTCCTGTCCCACAGCCTCAGTCCTTTTCCTGGCCCCACATGGTTGTTCTCATGCTGTCATTCCCACAGCCTCACCTCAGCAAACACAGTGCTGTGGTGGTTCTCCTGGGGAGTGACCAGCACTGGCCGAGACTGACCCTTCCCTCTCCTGTCTCCCTGCCTCTGCTGTAGCGTCTGACTGACCCGAGGAGACCCATGAGGGACTGCACAGAAAAGTCAGCACAGAGCACTCCCTGCATGCCCTAATCTGTGCTGACAACACTGTCCACAGAAACAACAAATGTGACAGGGCCTGGGGCAGGTCCCGAGGTCACCCAGGGCATCCCCGCCGGGGAAGCGGGATGGCAGCGGTACCAGCCGCCAGGGGAGGGTGCTCATCGGAGGATCTGCCATCCCTCCTCTTCTCAGCTGGCTTTTTTTTTTCTCTTTCTCTCCACTCTCCTCTTCCCAAAAAGTAACATTCAACATGAGAGGTAGTGTAAGCCACCAGCTGTGAGTAATTGCCCCGACAACACTTTGTGCAGGTGACCCTGTCTCAGCATCCTCTGTGCAACAAATGTAATCTCGGTCAGAGCTTTTTAGGACAACAGTCTTTGATCACAATAGATTTAATGACATTGATGTTGATATTAATGTTATTGATGCCATAATTATCGAGAGTGAAAACTATTGCTTTTAAACCTCTCATAATATCCTTTATTTTCCCTCCTGCACCTTTACATAAATGCATCCCTGCTCTCACAATCAAGTCTAACAGATTTTGGTGCAGAAGAAAATACTGTCTTCACTTAGCACTAGGAACATGGAGTTGCCTGTCTTCAGTTATGGAAGAGATGTATTTATGGAATATGTAAAATCTGTTATTTCCTGGGTTGCTTGCCTGGCTGATATTAGAAGACCAAGTCTATCATATTTGCATTCCTGGCATTACTTCAGAAGAAGCTGAATCCCAAACGGGTATAAACCTCCAGGGCAAGTATAGGTAAAATCCATTTTCAAAGTGACTTCATGCTGTCAGCACTGATTTTTCAATTTACTTCAGAAGTCAATAGATATTTAGATCACTGGAGATTGTATTTAAAATCAGTTTCATGTGATAGAAGCATGCCTTGGGGTGACTTTATGATGTGTATCCCCTATCACTGCTCTATGCCCAGAAATTAACTTTGTGCCTTTCTGTGCCTTTAAACTGAGCCTGAGAGCAGGAAGAGGAAAAAACCGAGGGAACTTTTCAAAGCAGTTGTTCAGGGACACAGATACACACTCCTCTGCTCCTGCTGCAGCAGCAAGAGCGGAGGAAGCGCCCTGCTTGCTTTCCAGCCAGCTTTCAGCTCCTCTTCTCCGGAGGGAGACAGAGAGTTGAACTTTGTTTTCCTGGGACTTCGGTTTTTCCCTTCTTCTCTTCTGGACTGTTTCAACATCAGAACACATCAGGAGAATTTTCCACCGAGGCCCCGGCAGTGGGCCCACACCGACCCAGCTCTGAGGAGGAGGAGAGAGACCACACCTACAGAAGGACTCTGAAATCTTCCCAGGTTTCTCTCCACAGCAAGAGGTCTTATTATTTAGCATTATTATCCTTTTCCTGTGCATTTGTTAAATAAATAGGTTTTTTATCTCTTTCACTTTCCTCCGAGGAAAATGTCTTTTTTCCTGAACCTGGTGGGGGAGGGATGGTTGTAACCTGCCTTCTACCAGAGGATATTTTCCTCCAAATTTGTCCAAACCAGCACAAAGTTCTACAATATGCATAACAGGGAACTGCCAAAGAGTTTTAGACCAAGGCATCTTGATTTTATCTTCTGTATTGATTGTGATTTTTTTTTATGAAAACATTTATATTATTGCTATAGGAATGTGTAAACCAGGCCATTGTAAAGGCTGAAACCAACCATGTTTCAGATGGATAAGGTTATTTCCCTGATATTTGAAAAGTATTACATTTGAAAATATAAAATATGTTATATGTAATAGAGTAAGAAATAATCACATCTATTATTATGTAATGTCAACTAGTTTTGTATCTAATATCCAATATAATTATTCGATAAAGTCAGGTCAATTCTGTACTATCAAATATATGCTGACATTTGATAAAATGGTGGGCTTTTTAGGGACCAATGAGCATGGTTATTTGGAATAATGTTTCTAGCAAAATAAAAAGATTGAATTCCTCATCCATGAGAAAATTTTTCTTTTCTTGGATATGTTTTTTAAAACTTGTCATACTCATTGAAAAGACAACACAATGGCAAAGGCAACAAAAATAATCAATTTTTTTACTTTAATAAAATTATTTAAGTTTTTTATTCTGTCCACTACAGCTCATATGCAGCTGCCTAGCATGAATAATATTCTGTAGACATCTATGGCAGTTAAAAAAATCTAGGAATTATGAAAGCTATGCAAAAATGGTGAAATTAATGGAACCTCCTAATTCATTTTATATAATTATGCAATGACAACCGACAATTTGTGCATTTTAACTGAGTTTTTAAACTCACTTTTACTTCTAATTCATATGAATATCCATTTAAGCCTTTAAAGGAGACTACTGTATAGAATAGACTTTCAAATATTTGCTCTGCTTTAACTGTCTTTTAAGGAGAATTTTTTCATCTTGCATTTTAAATTATGTTAAATGCCAGTGTATTGCCTGTTGTTTTAGCTGGTATTTGCCACTTTAGCCTTTTTCCTAATATAAATTTTGTTTACCTGTGTATCATACAGATATATGTTGTATATCATTGAGCTGCATACAATCATACAGATTTATGATCTAGATATTGGTATGTCACACACATAAAGTTGGTTTAAACCACTTCAAGTTATTCCCTGATTTAAGGCATTCTACTTATGCTGTGAGTTAGTGCACCTTCATGACATCCTAGGGCAACTTTTATTTCCTTGCACTGAGAAACTCCACCTCATCTTGATCATCTCAAACAGTAACACAATCCAAGAAAATTTCTGTAAATCCTTGTAACTCTGAGAGGTAAGACTGTGCTACTCTGGAATGCTACTAGCTGTAATCAAGTCATAGAATCATAGAATCTTCTGGCTGGAAAAGACACTTTAAAAAGTTCATCAGCACTGCCAAGTTCATGACTAAACTGGGCACCTAAGTGCTATATCTACATGTCATTTAAGTCCAAGTGATTGCAATCTTGATTTAAAGTTGAACACAAATCATGCTAGTTATAATAGCATACCTGTTCTATACATCTCATGTCACAGAAGCATCTCAATTGACTTTTGCAATCCCTTTGTGTGAAAGTGAATAGGAAATCATAAATATAATGTAGAGGAGGAATTAAATGTTCAAGACATAGCTCTGCTTGAAACCATTTAATACCTGCTACTAATGACAGCCACCACTAATCTTGCTATTAATTTTATATTCACATTATAAGGTTCTCTTTTCCCCTCTTACACATTTTCTCTGTTTAGTACATGAATAAATCTGATTGATATATTTTGAGCACTCAAATAGCACTTCAGGATCAGAACCCCATGCAAGAAATGTTGACTTTCTATAGCAATAGGGCCAGAAGGGATTTTCACTCTGTGTTAGAACTTTTAAGTGCAACCATAGGTGACCATAGATGTTATCATAGTAACACTTATGGTCACCTTCATTTCAGTTCAATAAATTCAGTGATGTGCATTCAGTTTGCTGATATGGAATTGTAAGACTGTGAAACAATCCTGTATATTGAATATGTGGATTTTCTTCTTTGAAATATGGATTCTTTGATAGTCATATATTGACAATTAGATCCTGGATAAAGAACTGAATCTCAAGATACTATGACGAGCTAACTGGACAAGATTTGCACAAGTGATTAAATGTAGTTTTTCAAAGTCCAAATTAACTCCTTGAATTGACCTGTATTTGGCTTAACTGTTGATCATTAGAATGTGGTTTCAGAGGAAAAATAGAATGTCTTTTACCTTGTTCCTGGTACAGAGTGGACAATGGTTTGTAAAATTGCCATATGCTGTATTTTTTTTCCTTTGATATCTTTTCCACACCGAGAAGTTTTTAAAAGCATGCGGTTATGCAGATATCTATAAAGGACAGCTGGTACTTTCAGCTGTGTTTCTAGGAAGGAATAGACAAGCAACAAGAAGACATACAGCTCTTTTAAAATCTCTCTGTGGTTCCACAGACTCCTGTGGAAGCTGTGAGCTAGAACCTGCAGTACTGCTATTCCTTCAGGAAAAGGTATAAAGTATTTAACCTGGGGAAACTCCTGCAGGTACTGACTCCCATGACAGAATTTTTCCTTTAGTGGAAAAGAACACCCTGGTCCTTTGAGGAATCTCCACCTTGTCTTACAAGTCATTTATGCTGAGTTGACAACTTCTTCCACCACATTTACAGTGATGTTAAATTAGGCCATTCAGAAAGTGGAATTGTACTGGTGTTAAGCTAAGTTAACCTTGATGAATTACAATACTAAAATATTGCAAATTAAGAATTATTGTTAGTTTACATTTTAAGACTGAAAACTAAAATCACTGCTAGATTATCATATAGAACTGTGTAAAATGCATTATATTTTTCTCTAGATTGTAATAATAAAATACAGTTATTCTCACTGATAGGCTTTGTTCTGAGTATTTTTAGACTGAGATAAGTATTTTTGAGTAATGTAATTGCCCTAGAGTACTGAGGGTGTGTGTGTTTATGTGGCCAAGACAGGAAGGAATACATATTTCAGAAAAGGATTTAATAAGTCATCTTCCAAAATATATAGGATATATACATGTTCTCTCAAAATCCTATCATAATAGTCATGGGAAGATGTTCAAAATTAATGCAATATCTTTCTTACTAGGTTCAGACTTGTAGAAGCTGGAGCAGGACACTTTCATTTTGTATGAGCAATTCTCATTGTAAATGAATGGGATGTGGGTCAGTGTTTCCATATTAAGAGGCGGCTCTGCCACAGCTCATCTTTTCCATCAATAATAGATACCTGTCACCCCTGGCAGTTGAGAAATCCTAACTGGTACTGGCTGTTTTCAGATGTATCTCAAAATGAGATTTAAGCAAAGGTTCTTCTGTTGGCAGTTTGAATCATTATTTGACTTTACTCAGTTTGCAGATGCAAACAGGCATGTTATAAATACACAAGCATTTTTACAGCATGCTTTATTAATTCTTTAAGTTAGAGATTGTCTGCTCCTATCTGTCAGAGGTAGATTTATTGAGATGGGCTAAAGGACTTTTAAATCTTTTCTTCTCACAGCCTGCCCCATTAGTAATGTCAGTCTTCATCATGATGGTGGAAAAAAACCACCTGTACAACATTTCATGACAGTTAAAGCCTATCCATAGCAATGCCTTGATTTACTAAAATATTTTTAATTTTCAATTAAAGTCTAAAGGTACTTCACCCAATCTTGTCTTAGCTCTGACAAGACAAAAGCATGACTGCATTTTAACAGCTAAGCAGTTTGTAGGAATCCCAGAAATAAACTTATATGTGGTTGACATTGTGTGTTGTTGTTTTCACAATGCTGGATGTCTTGCTCCAAGGTTATTTTCTAAAGAATTGACAGCAAATGCAAGCATATAATTAAGAATCAGTTTCGCAAGCATTTTCTCTGTCCTTCGAGCAACTGTGGTGTTGTTCTACCAGCCCCTAATCAGGGCTGTCAGTGAGCAGCAAGGGCCAAGCTGCTGAAGACAAACATCTGTAAGGACAGGAATGCAAGTGGAGACTCCAGGACACTTGTCTACCTTAAGAGGTATTCCTTTCAGGAGGACTAGGTCACAGCAGGATTTTAATCAAACAAAATGACCCATATCCATCCTTTACATAAGGGATAAACGCTATGCTGAAGTACATGATTTTGAGTCGATTCAGGATTAAATGTAGACTGTGAAACAACATGAGGTAGAGTCCCAGTGCCACAAAATGTTAAAATCAACTTGTGTGGTATACTCTTGTAACTTGAGTCTTTGTGGCAGCAGTTGTACATTCCCAGGAAAATGGACAAGGACTTCATATAAAGATGGCTCTTGACTATGTGAATCAGATGAGAAGCTCTTCCTAGCAGTAAATAAACTTGCTCATCTTGTGTCTGAGTCATCAAAACTGCTCTGTCCATGACCTCTAATTAAAGGTTTTTTAATTCTTTGTCCATATTCTTGCCTACTTTTCTTATTACTGAAACATAACAAATATATACAAATAGTTTAAATAATAGAATAATACATATCCAGAAAAATGTATTCCTATTTTTACAGGAGAATCTAAAGAAATAATGCCTTCCTGAACTTTTATCTGTAGTGGTATTTTTACGGGTCGGCTTTTTTGCTTTTTCTCATGCATGCACACAGCTGCTGTTCAGAACGTGAAAATTTCAGGCCTTAAGATAACATTTCACCTACGTTATTGAGCATAACAGTCTGAAAATTCACATGAGAAAAAGTATATTTCTAGTGATGTGGAATGCTGAGACATTTATGCTATAGGTTACCATGCATGTCAAAATAAAGGTTTGGGAAAGACAAAAGGCTGCTGTTGTGCTTTTTGATTTCTGAGAAATTAAATTATTAATCAATCCACACTTTTATATACTGATGTACATAAAAGATTAACATACCTCAGTTGTAGAGATTAAGGAGAGAGACCATAAATCTTGTGATAGAGAAGCTGATGAATGTCTAAAAGGACATATTCCCCAAGTATCTTGCAGAGCTCAAGACTAACACAAAGACACGATATTTGACAAAAGGGAATTAAAATGTTCCTCTCTTTTCTGCCTGCTTCTCCAATTGGAAGCCAGAGATGTTTTTCAGCCAGAAAGTCTTTGCCTGCAGGGGAGCATAAGATTATGAATCTGTTTTGTCATGAAAAGCCTACATAAAAAACATGTATTTGCTAAAATTTCTGAAAATAAATGGTAATGGATTATTGTAACTATTCATTTAAATTTGTTTTGTCACGATCACATCATGAACAACACAACATTGTAGCAGAAACATACACACAGCCAGTTGTCCAAATGTATAGCAGGCTTGCTGAATGTAAAGGAAGTTCACTGTCAAGAGGCCTCAGCTCTATCGACAGCTGGGGATGTGGCCAGTGCTTAGCCTGTGGGAATGGGGACTGTTGCTGCTGAGGCTCCCTGGGATAACTCCTGTGCTGTCTGGAGACAGAACAGCCACACACCTCTCTGTGAACTCCACTGGTATGCCTGTAATCTTTCTCAGTGCGTGCAATGCATACTCTGCACAGTTCTCTTAGCACAGAGCTAAACTGGCCATCATTGCTACAGAGGCTTCTTTAGACAGAATTCCTGTCAAGAATTTTAAGGAAGGGTTTGCTTGCAATCAGCTGATAAAAGAATATAATAAATGATTACTTGCAGCAAACAGCACAGTAATCCATTGTCAAACTGTAATGGGAAAAGAAGATAGTATTTGTGAAGAGAACCTACGTATCACATTGGGATGGTTCTTTATTGTCAAATGTTTACAAAGTTAAAGTACAAATGCTTTGATTGGTGGTGTTGCTTTTGACTGTGTTTTTCAGGTTTTTTCAGTTAACATTAAGCTATGTCATTTAAGTATAGGAAATATCATTAAAATGTTGTTTTAAATTATTTAATTTTGTGCACCACTGTGGTGAAAGTGTGGTTCTAGCTATCCTAACATGCTTTTTTTTTATAAAGACTCAGGGTATTAAAATAATTACTTCTGAATACATAATTTTAAAAAAAGTGCTTGGCAAACCAGGCATCACAGAGAGTTAGATGACAAGTACATACTGGGGCCTCTCCATGGTATGGTCTGGGCTATATGGGAAGCTATATGGGTATCTGAGTTCAGATACCACTGAATGTGGGCAGATTATAGTAAGATAGCTAAATAGCTTTTCCCCTATCTGTCTGTTCCACTTCTTTCCTGAGGGCTTGTATGTCCATGATAAGGGGAAGTAAAGAGCCTAAAAGTGCCTTTAAAATTTCATGGGCTGCAGGTGGAGAAGGTGTCTGAGGTGTCTGTATTCCTTTGTGAAATGTGTGTCACTACACAAAAGGGAGGAAGCAACTGAAAACCAAATGAGGTCTGGAGTTGTGCACAACCTTTGTTCCCCATCTGGTACAGGCCAAATAGATCCTATTTCATGTATTATTAAACTCGTACTGAGTTCTGGAAAGTGATAGTGGGGAAGAACATATTTTATGGGGAAAAGTGCTGTAGAATGCCAGTGAGGAGAAGTTGACTGTGAACAATAGTGGGAGTGTTTTTATTTCATCTAAGTTTGAAACAGGAGAACACGATAGACTGCTGAAAGCAACTCTAGCAATGCAATATCCAGTATCAGGAGAACAAAATCCTTTTGTTTCCTGACCTCGGCCTCATCAAACAAACCCAGAGAAAAGTGTTATTGAGCTGGAGGAATCTGTTTACTGGAACAAATACTGAAGCTCTACACTGGCATCTTAGAGCACAAAAGATGTTGGAACAGAATGGTCCTATTCTGGAAAAGAGAAGCAGCAATCATGCACGGATGGCAACAAAGTCAACAGAAAACGAACTTGATGAACTACAAAATAAACTGTCAATAATTTTGTTTGGCTTATTTAGCTGACAGCTGTATCTACAATTGATTCAGTTATACTGAGTAAGATGTTTTAAGGACTCTTTAAGTGACGTCTACATTTAATTCTTTTTGAAATGTTCAAGTTAAATCTGCTTGCGCTTTCAAAAATGCATGATCTGGTTGAGTGAATAATGGTGAAAAATATCTATCCGTAATTAATGTCAGTTTTCTGCATTGTAGAGTTAATGAAGCTAATTGTTGTTTAGTGCGTTCCCGTAACGAGCTCTGGAAGCTCCTGATCAGCTTGCTGTAATATCAAAGACATAGTTTAGTATTTGTGTTTTGTTTTCCCTACCAAACAAGGTTCAGTATATGAATATTCTTTTACTCTATATCTTGATATGCATTCTCTGGTGTATGTAACTAATAATTTAAACTATGTGCTTTGCTTCTTGACTGGATGATATACATTCAAAATAGGAAAAATATAGTGTATCATAAATAATGCATTTTTATGTTAGATTACGTGTATTAATTTCTTTACTTGTATTAAGCTTTATGATTCTTCTGCAGTTTATGGCAAATTTTGAATACTTCTGGATTAGCGTAAGTAAATTCTCTATTTTTTTATTTAAAATCACTTCTATTATTAGTAAAAATATAAATATATTAACTTAATTATGATCTTCCAAATTACCTTCCAATATATTATCAAGATTTTTCCACAGGTTTATTCATGTTTCTAAGAAGTATGTACAAAAAGACATGAGACAGAAAGAAATTTTTGAATAATAGCCCAAAAGTTATAGAATGCACTACTGGTTTTTATCTTTAGGAAAAAAAGTTGCTTTAAATGACAAGATGGAACTTACCATCTGAAAGCAATGATGCACTTTGAGTTTTCATAGACCCATTTCATTCTGCGAGTGAACTACACACACCAAAAAATCACCAACTTCAACAAAACATATGCAATAAATCATACGACCCTTCCTCACACCTGCAGGAAAGAGCTGGGCAAGCAGTTGAATCTTGCAGGGTGTCCTGAAGGTCGTCATTTCAACCTCAGGCTCTCATGCATCACAGCAGTGAAAGCAGGTGTCCTACACACCTCCTCTTGTTCTCCCGAGGGTGACATTGTGCCCTTCTGATTTGACTTCATTCCTTTGGCATGCTTGACAGTGTCATGTCCTCTCATTCATGTGTGGAATTTGTTCATCTAGGAGAAAAAAAAAAAAGGATTATCTGTAGCTCCTCTGTAGCTCCCTGAAGGACTAGGACACAATGGACTCAAGGGATCAACCCAGTCTAAGCAGCAAGTCATTTTACTAAGCATCTAAGAAAAAAGATGTAGGTGTACAGTTCTGTGTTTTCTGTAGTTAGATCTGACTTCTGCAATCCCTTTTTCAGTGTCTGAAGCTTAACTTCCTCTTGCTACTTAAATTCTGAATGTTATTTTCTTTCCTGAGCAGCACTGATACCACAAGCTCTCATATACCTGCTGAAATAGCACTGGCAATTTGTTGTATTCTGAACAAATTTTAATTCTATAAAATTTATTTTTGTGTTTGTTCTCTTTTCACAACCTGTTCTCCTTCCCCACTGCTACAGAGTCCTGTTAATCTGGAGTATACATGGCAAAAGAACGGAATGGCAGATGGGGCTGCTCCATATTTAATGCCTTCAGGGGGAAGAACACAAGGGCATGCAGAGCACATGTGTGGTCCAACAGCAGTCTGTCAAGGCAAACCCTCAGAAATATGGGAAGCTAGAGCTCCAAGAGTGAGAATCACAGAGACAGAACAGCTCAAGCCCACACTCCTCTGGTGCAAGAAAGCTTATTATTCTCATGTGAATTTATGAAGCATTCAATCTGATATTTCATAAGTCAGAGATTTTGGTCAGAAGGCTGGGGAAGTTTTGGATGAGAAGATGTGAAGAGGGATACCATCACCTCCTGCTTCTCTGGGAGATGATAATGTGGAGGGGCACTAACAGCACAAAAATTAGATCCTAGCTGTTTTAGATCTTAGAAGCTGTACCTCATGTGATCTCTGTTCTCATTTACAGAGACACTGAGAGTAGCACACTTGGTATAATGACCTGCTTCTTCATATATCACTTATCCCAGATGGTGGTGTGTTGTTCAGCGATCTCCACAAAATCTCTTTTGCCTTAAAAGCAGCAATTTGGCTGGTGGAACCGGGTAATGCAGAACCCCGAGCGAGCTGTACAGGTGGAAGATCTTTCCCCCTTCCAATATACTCCTTTCCAGCCTTTGAAGCAGTCTCACTGAACTTCCCCTGGACCTCAGTCTGTTCTGTCTGGCTAGTTTCACTGACTGTGAGAAAAGAACGGGGCTTAGCTTCTGGGCCAGTCACGAGGGGATGACATGTATTCCTCCCTTAGATGAACAATAGTAGTAAGGAAAGAAAGGCATCTGTCTGCTGCACCACACATTTTTTTAACAGCTGAGATGATTAAGTGTGAACCTGTGGAACTGAACTGCTGCTGTGGCGTTTGCCTGAGCAGAAGTGGAAAAGCTTTGGGAAGAGCCCATGCCCTGCGGTGTGCACAGGGAAGTTAGTTTGGTTTCTTGGCAAGTCCGGACTGTCTCTAGAGTGTGCACAAACAACAGCAGTCTCAGACAGCGGGCAGAAACCAGGAATATGTGTTGAACAGTTAATGCGTCCTGAGACAGCAAGGCAGAACTGAACAGCCCTCTTCTCCCAGGTGAGAGCTTCAGTCTGCATTCAAATAATACTATACAGGCCCTTTATTAACTAGGGGGTACGTGCTTTTCGTTTCTGCTGATATGCAGCTATCACTGCAGTTAGCTGATAAGGGAGCTGATGACGGCCGCCGCAGGGCAGAGCCACCCAGCCCATGGCCAGGCTGCCGCGGCGGAGCCCGGCGGGGCATTCACAGGGCGCCGGAGCGAGCGCGGCTTTGGAACAGCGACTGCATTTTCTGTGCCTTCTGCAGTGACACCTGCCGTCAGCTCCGGGCATGGGGATGGACTGCAAACCCTCCTTTTTAACAAAGCGCTCTGATCTTCTGCATCTAAGTCTTTTGAAGAGCAGAAGAACGGTCACTGGACTGATAACTTCAGTTGGATATTCCAAATAAACCTGCTTTCATGCTCGTTCTCCTTATAGCAAAACTAATAGCAACACTACCAACTTACTGTTTCATGCTGCCTAGCAGCAGTAGCAGGTTTATAACACAGCTTACCAATATGATGCTGTGTCAAGCTGAGAAAGGGGCTCTGAGATCAAACTTGAGCTCTGATTTGTTTTAGTGTTGTTCTGCTCTTCATAGCAGCAGAATATTAGATTCAGATTCTGGTGCTTGTTTTACTAAATGTCATGTCGCAGCACTTGTGTTTTACTTGTCTCATTTCTGCTGTGGTACTCTTGTGTTCTCAGGTTGCAGTTGTTCGGCTGCATCTTCTGAAGCAAACACGGATAGAAATATAACCTGGAAAACTCACCGGGAGAGATCTCTCCCAACAGTCTATAGCTTGGTCTTACTATGCAGCCAAATGACCTAATTTTTTAAATTTAATTAACTTTGTAGAAGACCAACTTGGTTTTATCAGAAATCCAGAGTTCGCTGATTATTTGCTCTTTTGATCATTTTCAGCTGAGAGTTGTAAAAATGTTAACCTTCTCTAGACAACTTTGCCCACTTTCAAACAATAAGTAATTTATCCTTAAAATGGAATAGGGGATTAAAATGAGAGAAAATTTATGATTACCAGATGCACACAATATATTAGCTGAGCTGGTACTTATTAACATAGATAGTTCCCTTATTACATTAATTTTACATGAAGATACGTGGAATCTGTCATCTGGTATTAGAACATCTGGTATTAGACCTACAACACCCAGAGTTACTTCTGACAAGCATAAGCCTCCAAGTTTCCCAACCTCATACTGCAACACCCCCTGGGCACCCAGTAGCTTCCTCCTTACGCCCCTCTTTCCATGCAGAGGAAGACATGCGGGGGCCACCTGGGAGCAATGCTGCACCCCCAAGCAAACATCACTCCCTGATCTGCCAGCAGTAGGCTCTACAATTCTGCTGCAGCAAATGCCGATGGATAGGCTGCAGTATTACACTAAGGCTGTAATACTGGGGTACATCAGGAGGAAACATGTATTTTCTCCTATTTACCTCACCTTTTAAAGAGTCAACACCAGTGCAACACAGGTAGTAAGTATGAGCTAGATAAATGCAGTGGTGGCGTTGTATTGACTTTGTTAAAGAATGGCTATAGCTCCCTGCAACATAGGGTCTTACACAGAAAGAGCAAATGGAAATTGAGACCCCTGAGCTGGGATTGAATGTGTGGCAGTATTCCTGCCTCACACATGCAGTGGTCTATAATTACACAGTCACAGGCTTTCTATTTTTCCCAATAGATTCCAATATTCTGAAGTCCTCCCACATGACTACTTTTCTCTTAAGCAAATATAACTAGGCATCTCGAATACTAAGGTGCCCATAACTGAATTTAGATGCCTCACATCATATTAGACAATTGAGGAAAACTTATGATTTTCATCTAACACCGATTTTTCAAGTATTAGCTTGTATAAGGTTTGTTGCTGAAATTCTTTCTCTATTCAGTGAAGCAGATTGTGTTGGAATGACTCAGTGTGATGTTTTCCATCTTAATGGTTTGATAAACAGCTCTGTCTGGTTTGTGTTGTGTTTGTGTCCAGCAGAGGAAGTGACTGGGAAATGAAATGAACCCGCACAGTTTCCTGGACTGGACTCTGCTTTGTTTGCTATTTGATCACATATTTAGTTGTCTCATAGTGTCTCTATAAAGCAGGACAATAATCCTCACCATGCAGTTCTGTAAGAAATCAGAAACAACGGAAGGAAAATTTCATTTCTTCAGATTGCCAGCAACTCATTTTGGAGAAAAGATGCTACTAAACAAGATTATTAGAAGACTTTTACACAGAGATTATGCCACTGTTACTATACTCTCTTCCCGATAAAGAAACAGTGATAACTGTAATCATAATCCAGAGAATCCCAATCTTCATGAAAAGAACTATTCTTTCTAAATTATTAGGAATATAGTGTTCACTATTTTTTCTTATACTGAGGATAAGAGGGTTTTCTGGCTTTTAACTCCGTATTTGCCCGAGAAAGATAATAATGACTTCTTTCTTCAGGAGACTTGAGAAACCTGAACAATCTGTTCTTAACAAATATATGCTGCTGTTGTGCCTTCTAGAGAAGTGCTGAGTATATATCCCTGTCTTTAAATAGAAAGCAGTCAAAGGATAATTGCAGCATTTAAAAACACTGAGAGCATTCTAAGTAGGAGGGAATGATGGTTCCATGGTTAAAGTATAAGAAAAAGAGAATATCTGGGTTATATTCCTCAAATGGGCAGATTTTTTCTTTATAACCTTGGGAAAAAATGCTTCATCTCTGCCTGTCTACATCTCCATATTTTATTCTGTATAAAATGGGGATTATAACCCTTTTCTGCCTCAGAGAATACTAAAAATATATGTGCGGGGACAGACATCCTGAGACGGAAGGTGTTATCTGACATTATAAATGGAAACACAGGATATGGCTACACAGGCTTTCAGTTTAGAGCTGATCTAATCACACAGAGGAAACCCAAGAAATAGAGTCAACAACACTCATTCTCAAAGGCTCCAGTTACTACCTGATTGTATCGCTTGTGCGTATTTATATCTGTCTCTGGGAGGCTAATTCTCCTAGAATATGCTTTAACTGCTGCAGATCTTCAGGAGGAAGGAAGTGTTGAGATTAGTTTCTAGTCCACCAGATACCATATTTAAGAAATATTTGAACAGTATAACACATAAGAAGTTACCTACAGAAAAACTACTCTGCCTCAGGACAATGAAATGCTCCTGCATGTAGGAACCAAATGTGGTTCCCTTGCTAAAGCACACGCCTAAAAATTGGCAAATGTTTGCAGCTCCAATGCTACTCCTTTTGTCCCTCTATTGCTAGCAGTGTAACAGTGGTAATAATAAGCTGCACTTGGAAATTCTACAGCTTCCTCTAATCCGAGTATCTGGGAGCATGTAATGTAGGCTTGGATTCACAGACATTTACAAGCCTAAAACCCACCAATGCTTTAACAGCCACAGGGGCATGTATTCCTACATGCCTTTATAAATTCAAGCCTTAAAAGTCACTTGGTTAGACCTATTTATTGCACCTCTTAACCTAATCAAATATGGTGGTTTTTTAACCAGGCATAGAAAAAAGAGTCAATAGTTTAATGCAGAAAACAGAGAAAAATGCCATATTCACTAATGTAGATACATGGGATAATAACCATCAGGCTAGAATGTAGCAGACAGGAACACTAGGAATTGTTCTTATTTTCTTAAGAAGGCTATGGATTGAAGTTTGTTTGTTTTTCCTTACAAATATACAGTAATATATACAGACTCCTCCTAATAGTGTGAATGAAGTCAGTAATCTTCAAGAACTCTAATGGAAAAAGCTCAGGCTGGTATGAAGTGGACTTGAGGAGACAGATAATCAGCTTCATAAATACAAAGAGTTCACTAAAGTGAATAGCAATTTGTCTTCCAATATTTGTAGGAAGATGAAGGTCAAGATGTGTTCTGCAAGGGACATTGTCACCTTGACAGTCATTTTTGTCTGGAAGTATGGTACACATTGCTACAAAATGACTAATTGCTATACTCAAAATAAACCTGCAGGAAAGAAAATTATAATGTTTCCTTCTATTTTGAAAACTGTTTACCCTATACATGTAACACAGCTAGGGACACAGCTAGTACATAATTTTCTTGACTAGTTCATTGGAAAGGAAAAAATGAGCATCAGGATAAGCTCTCCAAACACTGAGAGGAGAGCAGAAAAATCAAAAAACACTCTAAAAAGCATTACAGAGTGAAATCTTCAGACTGACCCCTTAAAGAGTACATTGTCAGAAAATTGCCTAAATACAGCTAGCTCAAGTACAATCATAAGATGGCATTTGCTTATGTTCATGAATACTTTTGACATTTAAAACAAAAGCATGGGGGGAATTGGTTCCTCCTTTGCCAACTGGTTGCTGTCTCCTCTTCTGTGTGATGTAAGGAAAAACCCAGACCTTGACCTAGAGGCTTTCAGCTCACATAGACATGAGAGTTGCTACTGGAATGAGAAATATGTGCCTCGGGAAATGAGTAAACAAAGTGAGGGTCTTAAAATAAAGTAATAACCCTGACTTTATTGCTTTATAGTGAAATCAGATAAAACAATACCACCAAAAAAAAAAAATCAGAAAACTCCAATTATTTCATCATTCCTGCTTGCAGAATATTGCAATGCTTTGTAGAGCTTTATTATTGACTTATGCTGTATTTAAAGAGTTATGTTTGCCTAGTGATATTATCACATTTATAGAAATAATTTCCTTACAAATATATTAGCACATCTTTCTTGATTAGTTTGCTACATGCTATTTTTTTATTCAGTGACTTATTTGGATAGTTTCCCCACACACACCTTTGTCTAGCGCTGATAAAGATCAAAAGTCTTTGCTCTTAAATACTGAAGCCACATATGGTCAAAACTCCTATAGAAAAGCTGATGTTCTGTTCAAAATGAAACATATATATTTAGAAATATTAACTCAGTTTTATTACAGGGCTTCATTCCAGGCTTCCTTCCAAAATTATTGCTCTGCTTTTTAAAATTAAAATAGTTATCAAAAAGTTGTTTTAACTTTCAAAAATATTTTGACAGTATTTTAGGGAGTTTTGACAAAATAGAAGTGTTCTTGCAAAATATTTTCATGGAATTGCTGGCAGAAAATGATTTGATGTGATTTTTTTACTGAAACTCCATATATGTGACATGACTGATATGACGGAGAGCACAGGAACTAAGAAAATGTCATGTAGTTTTACTGAGCTTGTTGGAATCTGTTTGCTGGCTGCAGCTACACTGTTCTTTAGAAAGATACATAATGGTGTCCACCCCTGTGTGATCAATAGCATTTAATGTGGAGTGGGCTTCAATATGCAACTGTCTGTGTCTCTTCCTGTTGGAAAGCAATTCTGTTTATGACTAAAGACTACTGGAAAAGAATGAAACTTCTCAGATAGCCAAGGCACCAGCAGAAGAAAGACAACTGTCCCGAGATGCAAAACATCAGTACTACTTCCAGTTTGTAGCATATATTATTCATCTAGATAGTTAATGTTATTCATCTAGATCCTGCCCCTCAGGATCTAGATGAATACTCAGCCCTAGCACATAGCACATCTGGAGTGCTATGTCCAGTTCTGGACTCCTCAGAACTGGAGAGACATGGATCTTCTGGAGCAGGTCCAGTGGAGGGCTACAGAGATAGTTAAGGAACGGGAGCATCTCTCTCTTGTGAGGAAAGGCAGAGGGAGTTGGGCCTGTTCAGCCTCAAGAAGAGACAACTGAGAGGGGAACCTCATCAATGTCTATCAGTATCTGAAGCGGGATGTCAAAAGGATGGAGCCAGGCTCTGCTCAGTGGTGCCAAGCAACAGGACAAGAGGTGATGGGCAGAAACTGATGCACAGAAAGCTTGACCTGAACATGAGGAAGAACTTCTTTACAGGGTGGGTGACCATGCACTGGAACAGGTTGCCCAGAGAGGTTGTGGAGTCTTCCTCACGGGAGATATTGAAGAACTGTCTGCACACAATCCTGTGCCAAGTGCTCTGGGATGGCCCTGCTTGAGCACGAAGATAGGACCAGATGACCTGCTATGGACCCTTCCACCCCGACCCATTCTGTGACTCTGTGATCCAAAACTGTTATTTTATTGTAAATATTGAATAAAAATCCCAAATAAAAAAATGAAAATGTCCTTAGTTTGGCACTTATATAGCTGAAATCATAGTTTCTGGTATCTCTTTAAGTATTGAGAAACACAGGTTTCTTTTTTGATATACTAACACCAATTCAGTAGACTTTCTGTAAGTATATGGCATTATGGAACATACTTTAGGCTTCTCAGTCAACAGAGGAACAGCTGAAGTGAAGAGTTTTAAAATGGAGAGGTGGTAGTAATATTATGAAAGTCACAACAAATAGGCTGCGGTGCAGAACTAACACGAGCAGGAGGGTTAAACTGGATAAAACTCTCTCTTTATCTGAGCCCCAGTTGTGCACAGGGACATCTATCTAAAACCGAGTCACAGAACATCATCCCAAAACATATGCCCTTTCAAAAATTAGATCAGTTTAATAACCTTTTAATGCTGCAGACTCAGCATAGCAGGTCCCTAGGCCATTATGAGGTTGCCTATGTGGAAAATATATGCTTAGGGACAGAAGCCACATGGCGCCGAAGCCAGAAGAGGCCCAGCTGCTGTACTTCCAGGGCTGCCATATGCTAACTAAGGCACAGACAGTATCCATCCCTATTTCCAGGCACTGTAATTCTTAACATTGGCTACATGACACATAAAAAAAGTCTGTCCAACACAGTGAAATGGTGGAGGTGTTAGCATGATTCCCTACTGCTTTTGGTGTGCCTCATGAACAGCTAGAGCTATGTAAGGTATCGTACTCTGTAGACATAACCAAAGAAGAGTTCACAAAATCAGTATCATTAATCCTTAGGTTTTTTTGTAAGGATTAAGATCTTTTTCATAGAGCTATTGATAAGATTTAGACAATTTAAGACTAAAAGGGACAATGATACCCTCCAGACTGATCTTGTGCAGAACGTAAACACAACACAGTAGCTCCCATGCCAGTTCATACCTGGTCACTAGGCCTGTACCAGAAGGCTGATTGAAAATGTTTCAGATATGGAGAAAGTACCACGCTTTTAAACGTCTCTCACTAGTGAGTGAACATCCTTATTGAATTAATACTGTCATTTGTTTCTAGCCTTATTTTGGCAAGCTTCAGCTTCCACCTCCTGATGGATCTCATTGCATGTTCTTTTGTTACAAAACTATTCACTATCAGAAATATGATCTTTAAGCAGCAGATCTGAATCACCAGTCCCTTTAACCTTCTAAGGATGAGCTGATTTTCTTATAAGACACTGTTCTAATTTTAAAAGCACATATTTAACTCTGCTAACTGATGAACTTTCTGTACTGTGAAAAATCTGAGAAAAATCTGAGCAGCAATTACTTTTTTTTATTGTCCAATGCTGAGAGACCAAGCAGCAAGGTGAATTAAGCTTATGGTTACACAGTAAGAAAATAGTTTAAATTTTTTCTTTCTCCTTTTAAATGAGATTTTTAAAGCTGATTTAAGCAATCATAGCTGTACTGGAGTTGGTAAAACCACAATAAACTGCAAGTGCTAGCAACCTGCTTTATCAGAATTAGCATTTCTAAACAGGATTGCAGGATTCATTCTTTCCATTAAGAAAAAATCAAGATCTGTGAGGAGTGACACTAATGAAGCTTAGTTTCCCTCTATTTTCCATCTCTCTTGTCTCTTTCTGACTACTTTCCACATTATTGCCAGAGTTCTCTGTTAAATCATCCATCCATCAGGCTGGGCAAGAAGAGCTGGTACCGTAGGTGGCTTGGAGCTAGGATATGTACCTACCTGTCTAGGGTGTGCACACCAATCTGCTGCTTTGCTAAGGGCAAACACAGTAGGGAGAAGTAAATTCTCCTTACCTTTCTTTTCAAGGGGGCACTGACTTAGGCCTCAGTACTCTCAGCTGCTGAATTCCATTAAATTTTGCTAATATCCTTAAGAAATCTGTCCCTCTTCTAAATTTGTTTAAAATTGGTGATGAGATCCAGCAGTTATGAGGAAGCACTGCCATACAGAATAACTGCATTAAGTCTCATTTCCTTAGGAAAAAGAGGCTAGAAATGAAAGAATACATTCTCAGTAATGTAACAGAATGGTTGGCTATCACACTACTTCAGAAGCATAACATAGGATGTGGTTGTGCTGAAGTTGAAAAGCTTAGGTTTGTATTTGTACTGCTGCTTGCAGGAGCCCTGAGTGAGCCCATTTCAGTGGCATGTTCTCATTTGTGCTGCTCTATAATGTGTTCTGATTTCAGACCAGTGGCACAATTGCTTTAGTTAAAATGACTAACGTGACCAGAAAGAATTAGTAATGTCCACTTAAACGCAGTAACAGGATATTTGTGAGTGACTGGGTTCCCTTGGAATGTAAAGGTTTTGTAAAGGAACACCACTTCCAGATAAAATTGCCAAAGTTATTTTTTTGCCTCGTGTGAGCAACCATATTTGCTGCTTGCCAGATTAACACCTTCCATGGAGGAACCTAAATCTGAAGTGACTAGCAGCAGTGGTGAGTCACCAGCTCTTTGCAGCACAACTGTGTTTGCTTTAGGCAGAAAATGGAACAGAGATTCTTTTGCTGCTCAGTATAAAAAAAAAAATGGTCACACCATCTTTGAAGTCTTTACTTCAGAATTATTGGAAATTAAGCTTACAACCCTTACTTACATGGGATAAAGTTCTGGTAACTTTATTAGTTTTGGGTCTTATTTTACTTCTCAAAAGAATCTAAAGAATGTATCACTGAATGAAGAGCTATAGTGTGAGTGATGAGACTATGGACGTTCCTACTAGAATATTCCAAGCAACAAACCCCCATACGTCCTCAATGTGTTCCAGTTCTTGGCTTGCCATTGTGATTTGTTTCTAGCAGTAATGCTAGCAATGAGCTGATGTTTACATCTGTAATGTTCCCATAATGAAAGGCCACGTGTACGTGCCTGTAGAAAGCACCCACACAAAACTGTGGCTGCACAGAAACAATGAAGCCAACAGGGGCCGTCAGAAAGCCACGTGTTGCACGCAGGAATAAATTTGTTCACAGCCAGCAGTGCACCAAGCTCACCTGGCTGCTGCTGCAGCATTTCCAATCACCTCTTTTGGGTTACGCAGGACTCCTGCAGCACAAGAGCAATAATTATTCCTAAGTATGTATTTTGGGCCGGACACAGCATGAATTTACTGAAGAGATGGAAGTTCAGACATCTTGTGATGTCAGTGTCTGTGCTAGCTAGGGGTGAGAAGCCTGAAGAGCAGGTCCCAGGGAGCAGCGCAGACCAACCATGAGCGTGCTGTCCCTGGTCCCCACGCTGCCCAGCAGCTCCGCAGGGACTGGGGACACCCAGCTGCATGGCAAGCAGGGCATGGAGACGTCTATCCAGGATCCTCACACATTTCTCCAGACCCAACCTGATTGGTAATTACTTTGTGTGGAAAAGCCACTAATGTGCCTTGATCCCCAAGGCACCAAATCACAGGAAGTGCAGCCACCTCACGGCTTGTTCTTCTCTGAGGGGGAATAAGTGAACCTGATCTCCCCATAAGTAATCCACAGTGTTCAATTACTTCAACAGAGTTTGGGGGCAAAATCCTGAGATACCTAAGACATCTTTAAATTTAGTAGGGAAATTTCCAGTAAATATTCCTAACAAGGTGCAAATACATATCCATCTTAAACCATTTGTGTAGTTGGCCTTCTGTAAATGTAAAGTGCAAGGTAGTGATGCAACTGGGAGAAATTTAATGGGTAAATAATAGAAAAGAGTTGAGTTTCAACAATCTAATGGTTGTTCCTGCCTGTACATTCCCTCATTTTGTACTTCAGAATTTTTGTTCTCCCTGTGTTCCTTCTGAGCTCTTGTCTGTTGTTATGTTTGTGAGAAAGCTACATAATTTCTTTATGTATCAGGGCTAATGTGGGATTGTTTCAAAATGTGGAATATGTAAGATTTTCTGAAGAAAGTGTGTTCTCTGATGTTTGATCTTTGTATACTTTCAAGCCTAAACAACAACAACAAAAGATTTAATCTGTGAAACAGAGCAGCTAAGAAGCAGTAAGTGATGTCCAGGTGTTAGAAAGACAAATTAGTTGTTGGAAGAATTGCCTTGTTAAGGTTTAGGGCTTGATATGTTTCAGTGATCTCCGACCTGAGGGAGGTTAACAAAGCTTGGGAAGAAGGACATACCACTGATGGTGGACACAATGAATGCAGAATTTTGGGCCACAAGGACATCTGGCAGAACTTCCAAGGAAAAGAAGACTAATAAAGCCAACTCAGCAACTGTGCTGAAATCATCTCTGACTGGATAAAAGGTAATTCCAGCAGGACGAGATTGTGACCACCGACTCACGGCCACCAATGCAAGAAACCCACCGACTCAAAAGAAGAGAAAGACTGAGAATGTGGACTAATTAGAATGAGAAGCAAGGGAATCATTAATAGAAGATAGAATACTAATTAAGAACTACATAACTTGTAGCCAATAAACACTAATTCACTCGTTTGCTAAAATGTAAAAATAGTAAAAAGTTTTGGTAGCTGGGGTGCTATTGTGGATCTGCCACCCAGCACCCCTTTCAGTGCAGAACTGCAAATAAACCAAATACCTCGACTGTGTGTGGATTGGCCTCTTGCACACAGGGTGAAAGAACCTATTTTGGCAACAGGATTACTCTGCATCCGTGCGTCCATTCTGCAATCCCACGCCTGAAGTCCTCGCAAACCCTCCATCAAGGACTTTTTCGCTCCTGCCCGTGATGGCCTGAGAAGGCCTCCATCTCCTGCACTCGTTAGAAGATCTGTGTTGAAGTGAATCTGTGCTTTGATGGAGCGTGGCTTCAGAGGCTTTGAGGGGTAGGTGAGAGGCGTTTTCCAACCCCGGAACGGTGCCTCGGACGGGGCACGTCCCGCTCCAACTGCGCGTTCCCGCGCCGGCTCCTGCCCACGCGCGCGGGGCGGCGCCTGCCCCGGAACCGCCGCGCGGGGCGCTCCCGCCGCGCGGGGCATTGTGGGTGTGCGGCCGCCGCTGCGGCTTTCGGCGGGTCCCGTTAAAATGGCGCCGTAGGCGGTGGCGGGAGCGGGAGGTGCTGCCGGGTCCCTGTGCTGCCGACCGGGTGGCGCGTCCTCGCTTCCCTCCGCCATTCTGCTGTGCTCCGGCTCTGCCGCCCGCTCCCGGCCCCCGCGTCACCTCCTGCCTCCCGCGCGGCGATGGCGACTCCGGACCAAAAATCGCCCAACGTTCTGCTGCAGAGCCTCTGCTGCCGCATCCTGGGCAAGAGCGAAGGTAACGGTGTCCCCCCGCCATTCCCCCGGCAGCAGCGCTTGGAGCCCGCGGGGGCTGCCCCCGCAGGGCTGGAGAGGTGTCGGCGGTCTCCCGGCCCGGGGGGTGGCAGCCCGGGCGGTGCTGAGGTGCCGGCCGGGTATGGCAGCGGCCCCGTGAGCCCGAGCCCTGCGGCGGGAGGCGGCGGGAGGCGGCTTCGTGCCCTCCTCCTCCGGCTCCCCCGGAGCGTTTGGCCGGCTCGTGAAGGCTCTTTCCTCTTCGGGGAGCCGGGCACCGGTGCCGGGGTGTTTGGGCGAAGGGGGGCTCGTGTACCGCCTCCCGCCGGTGCCTGCTCGAGTGGAGCCATTGACGTGCGCCAGGTCCGCTACAGGTCCTCGGTGTCTTGATGCTGCTGTGAGTCTCCAGCAGGGGAATGAATCTCGTCTGTTTGCGTAAGTTTCTCCCTTGCAGTCAAGCAAAGACTGTTTTTAGTAATCAGTCGGAGGGGTGGAAAGGAAGGCATGCATCTGCTGAGTCTCCTTTTTAAGTGCTCTCTTTGTAAGCACTAGAGAAATTCATCCAAAAGCTCTTATTGCATCTGTTTTCTTGTATGAGAAATTACTTTCTCCCTTATTAGTAATGGCTGTCAAGTCTTTTTTTTGTATTCTTTTCTCTCTCCGTGCCCTTCTCTTCTGACAAGTCCCTTTAGATATTTCCAGGACAGTAACTAAAACTTTTGAGCATTCACCTGTTGTAAAAAAATTACTAAAATGTGGCCTACATGTGAATTGTTGCTATCTTAGAAATCTAGAAAGTGAGTAACAAGATACAGATATACATGTTTTCTGTCTCTCAAGCTTTGTGTTCATCTGTTGCAGACAGCATGTTGTGGTCTCATAACCCATCTTTGTCTCTCAGTTGGAGAGATATGGGTTTAATGGATTAACTGTTTGGCGAATAAGGCGCTGAAACTGGCAGCATGGCCACATCCAAGGAGTTGTAGTCACTGTCTCAATGTCAAAATGAAGATCACTAGCAAGTGGTGTTCCTCAGAGGCCTGTATTGGGATTGATGATGGTCAGTATCTTTATTAGTAACACAGACAGTGGGCTTGAGTGTGCCTTTGGAAGACTTGCAGATGACACCAAGCTGAGCAGTGCAGCTGATGTGTTGGAGGTAAGGGAGTGCCATGCAGAGGGACCTTGACAGGCTTGAGGAGCAGGCCCATGTGAACCTCAGGGTTCTGCACCTGGGTCTGGGCAATCCCCAGCAGCTGTAGAGAGTGGGGGATGCGTGGATTGAGGACAGCCCTGCAGAGAAGGACTTGGGGAGTGGATGAAAAATTTGACATGAGGCAACAAGTGTGCATCCGAAAAAGTCAACCATATCCTGAGCTCCTTAAAAAGAAGCATGGACAGCAAGTAGAGAGAGGTGATTCTCCCTTCACTGCTCTGCTTTTGTGAGACCCCATCTGCAGTACCGTGTTCAGCTCTGGGGCACCCAGTACTAAAAAGATGTGGGTGTGTGAGAGCAGGTCCAGAGCAGGGCCATGAAAACAGCATGGGGCACCTCTCCTACAAAGCAAGTGTGAGAGAGTTGGGGTTGTTGAGCCTGGACAAGGCTCTGCTCAGAGATCTCATTACAGCCTTTCGGTGCTTAGAGAGGGCTTATAAGAAAGACACTTTTTACCAAGGCCTAAAGCGACAGAGCAAGGGGTGATGGCTTTAAACAGTTATAGGGTATGTTTAGATTGGACACAAGGAAGAAAGTTTTTACAGTCAGTGTTGCGAGGCTCTGGAGCAGGTTGCCCAGAGGAGTTGTGAAGGCCCCATCCCTGGAAGTGTTCAAGACCAGACTGAATGGGTCTTTGAGCAACAAGATCTAGTGGAAGATGTCCCTGCCCATGTCAGGGGAAGTGGATTAGATGGTCTTTGAAGGTCCTGTCCAGCCCAAACCATTCTGTGATTGTGATTCATCCGAGAACCTTGGTAAAATTGGTAGGAAGTTGGAATCTTTGTCTTCACTGAACTGTTGAGTAGGGACTCCTTCATAAAAAACATTCTATATAACTCGAAGATCTTAAGGGTCTTTTTCAACCTAAATAATTCTATGATCAACAGCTGTTGATTGCTTTGTTTTGTTTCTCAAAATCTTTTCCTTCTCTATTGCATTTTTAAGTCTTCTGCAAGGCAATAAATTTACTTTTTTCCAGAATCTGTATTATTTCTGTGACAGGAATTCCTTTTGTAAGATTGTATCAGGATGCAGCAAATTTCTACTCTTCCCCTGTCTCCACCAAATCAGCAGTAGCTTCTAAACTGTTTAATGCCTCTTGTGTTCTTCGGTAACTATATTTCTTTTAGCAAGTGTTTTAACTGTATTTTAAAGGGCGCTTCACATCAGCCTATAGTTCTAAGGTGCTCTTATAGCTCTGTTTTTAAAGCTGTTTCTTGCCTTTAACATTCTTTGGAAACTTTTTTCTGATACAATTGGTATGTGTTCTTGTTTAAGAGTACTTCAAACATTTGCTACCAGAACTCTCAAATTATTGTGCTAGTTGCTAGTTCTATTTCCAAAAATAAATTTAAAAATTGGAAAATAGATTGTCTTATTTTATTGGAATAGTGGATGCCTTTTTGAGGACATCATTTCTGTATTGCCTAGTCGTGTTTTCTTCATGACTCTTTTTTTCTTAGATTTGGAGTGCAACCTAAACTCAATCTAAGCTTGTTTCTTGGTGTTATCTAGGTCTGTGATACTTACAAAAGTTAAACAGAGCATGAGAACAGAAATGGAAACCTTTGTTTATCAACTGAAGTATGAGTATTGATGTGAGGTGGCTCACTTCTAGCAACTTAGGATCCAGCTATTTTTGAAGTCACAGTTTCGATACATCTCTGTATCTTCTGACTGGAATAATAATTTTATTTATAAGCAGTATGTGCAAAAACATGCAAGAGAACTGGTTTTTGTTATTTTTTAAATAAATGTTGAACCTGTTCCTGTGTGTTGGGATTCTGATAATGTAACTAAAATACCTTCTGTGTTTGACTAATGAAAGTGGAAATTTTGGCCAAAATCACAGTAATTTTCTGCATGCAACCTGTAGCCTGCTTGTCTGCGCACTTGAGGGTTATCTGAGGACTTCTTTGAAGTGACAGATTAAAAAAAAACGTAGGTTGTCTGCCACCTTTATCATCCATGTTTTTATGCATGTGGCAGATGGGAAGCCCATTCTTACCCTGCTCTTTATTCCTGTGTTATGAGGGATGCTAGCACTGAAACCTCACCCTTCTGAGACAGGATTTCCCTTGAAGCAGTCAACTGTAGTACATGTTTCAGCTCAACTATAGATTTCCGATCCATACAGACTGATAAATCAAAAATTCTGTGAAAGTCCCAGCCATGAAATGTGTGCTGTTTTTTTCCCCCCACCTCCTAATATCTATGTCCAAGGAATACATAAAGACAATAAAGGAATTTTGTTAGCACTAGCGTCCTCTGTGTAGAGGAAGATGCATGTATCCATAGGTGGTAAGGAACCCACTGGACAAGTTATTTAGCATCTTGCTGTTTTTCAGGCTTGTAATTCTTGTTCCTTTCAGCACAGGGTAAGTCTGACATAAGGTATTAGTGTGTGGTTAGTGGTCTGCGTGCAGCTCCTCTGCTACTTGTGTACTGTGAAGTTAGGCTCTTTGTATATATGCATTCTCTTTTTTGAAGCAAACTTTACAAGTATTATCAGTGTAGTCTTTGGAAAGTAATTGATGATGTTCAATTACTTTTACAGAGTTGAGGGGCAAAAACCTTAGACACTTAAGAGATCTTTAAATTTAGTAGAGAAGTTTCTACTAACAATTCAAAACAAGAAGCTGAAAACATCCATCTTAAACCTGCTGTGAATGCAAAGTACAAAGTGCTGCTGTAATTGGGTGAAATTTAATGGGTAAATAGTAAAGGAATTGAGGTTCGATGATTTACTGGTTGTTCCTGCCTGTGCATTCCCTGAGTTTCTGCTTGAGAATTTTTGTTCTCCCTTTGTTCCTTCTCAGCACTTATGTGTTATGTTTGTGAGGAAGCTATGGCTTCAGGAGGAGCTGAAGGGTTCTTTTTATATAATGTCTGTATGATAATTGTGCACTTAAGGCTAAGGTGGGATTACTGTCCTTCCAAGTCTGCATTGTACAATCCCCTGCCTGAAGTCTTCCATAAGCCCTCATCAAGGATTTTTTTGCTTCTGTCCACGATGGCCTTAGAAGGCTTCCACCTTCTCTACTTGTTAAAGATTTATGTTGAAGTTAATTTGTGGTTTGATGGAACATGACTTCAGGGCTCTCAGTGGTGGAGCCATCTTCTCTCTCTTCCCCCTTTTGGGATCATCCCCTGAGTAGATGGCTTGCTTTGTTTCCAGAACCAGTCAGCTGCATAGGCCCAGTTACTGGGATTTTTTACTTTCTTGCAAACAGCTCTGAGAAATCCACTGAGTTATGTGGAAGAATTCTGTTTAGTTGTTTGTTTGTTTGTTTTTAAATTATCTGCCTAAACTTCTTTTTTTTCTAGAACTAAGGTTTGAAAGCTCTCTGTTTTACTGTGCTCTAGCCAGTCGTCAAGGAGGGGCTTAAAGCTTTCCATGGTGCTGTATGTCTGCATTCAGCCACTGTGGTTAGTTTGGGGTCTCTGCCTCTGCAGTTGGAGCTGTTGCTGACCTCTCTCTTCCACATGTTCTTATACTGTCTAAGAATTACTGTGCTGGCTTTGTATTACCAGTCTTCTGTGTTTTTCCAGGCTATCCACCTCACTTTTATACTTGCGCTTGATCATGCAGGGAGCTTGCAGTAATTTCTATAATTTTTATTTTTTCCCCCCCTATGTTTGTGGACTCCAGCACTTATACAGGGTTGCATGCCTCTCTTTGGACAGTGATTTTAGTCCTTCTGACTAAGAATTTCTTGTTCTTAGCTGTCTTTCACAAACCTCCTGGTAATCATAAAACTCTAAGAACTCTTAGTGTCTCCAATGGAAACAAATGGTATTGCTGTAAATATTCAAGCTAAATCTATTTGAGTTTGAATCCTAAAAAGGTTTTCGTGTGCCAAAGTACTATTGGAGGTATGCATACTCTAGAAAGTAAAGTTAGTATTTCAGTCTTTGGGGAGTAGTTTGCTACCTGAAGTCCACACTATGGCCTCAATTTAATCTCCAGAGTCAGTGGCAGTTTTGTTATTGCTGTTTGATTTTGCTTTTTTAAACTCTGAATTATTGGAGTAGATGTTAAAGATTCATGTCGCGGGAAAAGCATAGAGTTCATTCAAAAGGTGATATGGAGGGAGTTTTACCTCTGCTAATAATAGAGCAGATGTGAGTTGACAAAAGAGGCAAAAATTCACAGTGAGGGAAAGTTCTGAAAAGATAGTGACACAGAGTTGCTGGTAGTCCAGTGGGACAGTCCTCGAATAAATCTGTTTACTAACAGTGCAACAAGAGCCAGCCATACTAACAGAATTAAAGAATACTTATGTTTCCTGTGCTGTGCTTCAAAGTTTGTGGACAACTTCCAAGTAAGGAAAGGTATGGGAGTGTGTGTGTGGCTTGGGCTTTATTTTGTGCTTATGTTGGTTTAATTTCCTTGTAGGAAAGGAGTCTGGAGACTAGAAAAACAATTAACAATAATTTTAAAATGCTTCAACTAAAAAGTTGCATCAGCAGAAGAGAAGTTTAAGGTAGTTGACTAAATCATAAGACTGATGTAAAATTAATTTTTTTTCAGGTATACTTCATAGAATCATAGAAAGGCTTCGCTTGGAAGGTACCCTAAAGATCATCTAGTTCCAACCCTGCTGCCATGGGATGGGACCCCTTCCACTATACCAGGTTGCTCAAAACCCATCCAGCCTGGCCTTGAACACTTCCAGGATAGGACATCCACAACTTCTCTTGGCAATGTGTTGTAGTATCTCACCATCCTCACCGTAAAGAATTTCTTCCCAGCATGTTGTCTAAATGTCTTTTATTTTAAAATCATTCCCCCTTGTCCTATTACTATCTGCCTATGTAAAAAGTTGCTCTCCCTCTTTTTTTATAACCGTTTTTTATAACATTTAAGTACTGAAAGGCCACAATAAGGTCTCTGCACAGAGCCTTCTCTTCTCCAGGTTGGACAACCCCAGCTCTTTCAGCCTGGCTTCTCAGGAGAGGTGCTCCAGCCCTTTGACCATCTTTGTGGCCTCCTGTGGACCTGCTCTTAGCAGGTCCACATCTTTCTGGTGCTGGGGACCCCAGGGCTGGATGCAGCAGTGCAGGTGGGGTCTCACAAGGTCACAGTAAAGGAGAGAACCACCTCCCTTGACCTCCTGGCCACTCCTCTTTTGATGCAGCCCAAGATGTATTTGGGCCTTCTGGTCTGTGAGTACACATTGCTGCATCATGTCCTGCTCTTCATCCATGAGAACTCCCAAGTCCTTCTCTGCAGGCTGCTCTCAGTGGGTTCTGCTGGTCTGCAGTTGTCTGGGATTGCCTCAACCCAGTGCAGCACCTTGCATGTCATAACCAGGCTGGTCCTAAAATTGCACAATTCAAACCCAGCGTTTTCTACAGGAACAAGCTCACAGTGCGCATAGATTCTCATCAAGAGCAAAATAGTAATGCTAATGGCATTTGAGGCTAGTCTTCCAGTTTATCACTGTATGCCATGTTAATGCAATTGCTTTTCCCCCAGGTAATGCTTCATAGTAATGTAGAACATTGATATGGGTAAAACAGAGGATGTACAGCAGCATTACTGTCTTGACAAACATAATATGTACTCATGGTATATGTGAGAAGGTGGAAAGTTTTACAGCTTTTCTTCCCAGCTTAGTTTTGCAACAATAGCACATTAGGCATTTTGTAAACACTTTCTTACAGGAAAGAAGTTAGTTGCTTGGGGTTTTTTTCTTCAGCAGGTGTTTTTGGCAGCATCTGTATCTGAGTAGTTTGCAGCAATAATTTTACCTGGTCAGTGGCACTCCTACAGCACTGAATGCAGTTTAGAGCGTAATTGTTTTACGATAATTTTGTATTGTGTTTAAGGAAAATAGTTGTCTGGGATGATGGACAGCTGACTGGAGAGTTTGCTAATCTTTGAAGTCTTTCAAGAAAGTGATTACTGTTTGGTTTAGCTACACTTTCTTTAGCATAGTCCTGTAGTTTAGAAATTGTTTATAGACATATTTAAATAACCAAATGTCTTCTTTCCAGGAAACAAGGTTTCTCACAATGATACATTAATATTTGGAAAACCTACTACTTAGGTTTTTCAGGACTTCCCCTGCCCCCTTTTGGAAACTTGATCTATAACCAACCTTGTTTAAAGAAATGTGTAAGAATATAAACTGAATTTCAGTTCTCTTCCTTAAAATTATAGGCAATGTTAGAAGCTTCTTTATGGCAAAAGTCTTTCTGAATTTCAATATGTCCTCTGAAGTACTGTCCTCTTGCAGTTGTATTGGCTAATTATCGCTTTGTCTCCCGATCTTTTACTTTAAATATTATCTTTGGTCCTATTTCTCCTTGCTGTCTTTATAACCAGAATCTTTCTGTGCATTGCTCCTATATTTTTTTTTTCATGTGCTTTAAAGTGCTGTTATCTGCCTTTTGAAGTAGTCAAATTCTAATACTGCATTGTGTGTAGGAAAGTTTGAATGGCTGTGTGGAGTATAGATCTTTGAAGAATTGGTGGGTTGCTTTGTTCAAAGGAGACAGTCTTTAAGTTTTCATTTTTTTTCTTGTGATTCGCAAGTGCCAGTTCTCTATTCAGCTGTGTGGCTGCTTATCAGTATCGTTAATTGCGTGTGTATTACTTAAGGGATATAGTCTGAGGAGATGTGGCTGGCTGTCTGCATTCTCTGCTGTGATCGGACCTCTGGAAATCAAGCCATGATCAATGTTGTTTGCCCCCCTTCAGCTCTCAGACAGCTGCATCAGATATATTGAGCTTCCCGTTATGTAACAGAGCCATGCTGTAATCATTTTCTGATGAAGGATGTTCAAATAGATAGATGGCTGTATATTTAAAGTACGTCTGCTGTCGTAATGATGATTCTTTGAGGAGGGAAGCAATTAAATGTGCCTATTAGTTATAAGTGATGTGAATTTTTATTGTATTGACACATACCTGTATTAAGTTACGTTTAATCACTTTAGGTACTGAAGTTATTTTACGAATTCGTGAGAAATAATCTGCTGAAGAAACACCCACAGCAGGGAATTTTTTTTGTAAAAGAGAAGCTGGACTTGATATGAATAAAACATTAAAATCGGAATTAAATAAAATAGAAAACCTGTCTTGCTACAGAACTGTTGAATTGCTGGTGCAAATCAGCAATGTATAAAGAGCAGATCACTTTTTCCATGTTGTCAGTAGTGTAACAAGTTTAAAAAGCAGGACTTGTTGGATGGAATTGTAGTCTTCCAACTAGAGATCTTTCTCAGATTCTTTGTTAGGGCAGTATGGAAAAGACTATGCTAAGTTTCAGTGCTTTAACTAGTGTTGCTATGGGTGCTGTTGAAATAGAAGGTCATTACAGAAGGTAATAGATTTTCATTAAAACTGCCCCATTACAGGAAAAACTTGCCCCTTTCCTATCTGCTGCCAAGTACACAGTTGAGGAATTAACAGAACATATGTTGTTTGGGATAACTTAGTGCCAGTATTTGACTTTAATTGACCATGCAGAATATTTTTTGAAATCTTGAGTTCTGTTATGATGTGCATTAAACTTAAGAATTACACAGAAATACTTCCTCATATTTAACTCTTCACACCTGGTTCCTAAGTAGCTGCACTGTTAAATTTTTATATTTGTATTTGCAAGACATATTGCAATTGAAAGGTTGCTTAGTCTAACAGTAGAGGAGGCATTTAAGTCATAGAGATTTGTGACCTTACAGTAGTCTGGATATTGGCATTTTCTTCTCTGACAATAGAACAATACTCTTGCTCCTTCTGTAGGCCAGTATTGTCAAATACTGTTAAATGTTAGTGATTTTTGTCTGAGCAGACTGTTTTCCTGATTGTGTGAGGTATTTCTTTGTGTGAATTGGTTAATGCTTGCTGTTCTACAGTTGTATTCTGGTAGAGTAGGACCAATGGGTGATATTTATAGTACAAGACAGTATAAAATGCACATTCAAAAAGAATGTAGGGCATTCAAAGACAATCTAGCGCGTTGTGATTTTCAAATTTCAAACTTCTTTCCGTAATTTTTTGATGATCTTAATGCATTTAATAATTGACTCTTAGTATCTCCCTGGTGATTTTTTTTTTTTTTTCAATTGTAAATACTAGTTAATTTAAGACATTATAAATGCATAAAATATTTCTCCTTCTAGTGGTCCTTCACCTTATTTCATTTTTCTGTTCCTTTTGTATGTATTTGTCTTGACCAGCATCCATGGTTTTTCCTTGGCCCAACCTTTGCTGCATTACTCGGCAATTTTCCCTGAAGGCTGACTGCTCAACTGGCTAAATAAAACACATGAGGACCTGGTGCATTTGCACACATAATGTTATATACAGAACAGACAATGTGCAGAATTGCTTAGATGGTTTTTTTTCCTGAAGTAAAAAGATTCAAATACAGGACAAACACACTTGGATTTCTTCTGTACCTTTTTCCTTGTGTTACTACAGTTGTTTCTATATAAGGAATAAAAATGTGTCTGACCCTTTAAAAGGGCACTTGATGTGTCTGTAGGCTTATTGTTTGATTTTTCAGGTCAATACATGGGAATATGACTATGCTGTAGAGGCATTGATAGTGACCTGGCCCTATCTTAGTGTTACCAGACTGTTAGTTTTCCCAGAAAGCAAGATACTTGCACTAAAACAGTGCTTTTCAACAACAAGATTAAAGATAGAATTATTGCATGAGGAAGATGCAGTGGAAAGAGGTCACTGACTTGTGACCTCTGTGTTAGTGTCCACATTATGCATTGGGATGTAATGCTGATATCTCTGAGCTGGCTTTGAACCAAAGGATGAAACCATGCAAACTGTTTGAAACAAAACCAAACCTAACAGCAAGATGCAAACTGGTAAAACCACTATTGTGGATATCTGAGTGAAGATCCACAGGTCGGTGGTGAAGGTGACTATTGGTGTGGTGTGTGAACTGAACCGTGTGACTGTGTGCCAAGTCCCACAGCATTTCTGTCTATGAGGATGGGCAGAGCCAGCTAAGCGTGCAAATGCTCTCTAATAACTGGGTAGACCTAAGTGTCTCTTTCAGCACAGAATAGGAAAGGCTTATTCACAAATTTTGGTGCAGTTATTTGTGGAGTGTGTACAGGTGAGTATGTTTGAAATATCGCATTAATACTGTGCTAAACTGGGTAAACTGGACTTTACTGCCCTCTGGTTAGAAGTGTGTTTAAGAATTACAGCACAGCATTATCAAATCTAAGCCAGGTATGTTTATGCTGCTTTCAGACATAGCAGTTGTAATCTCATGTCTCACTTTTTTTAAATTAGTTTTAATAGAACTTTAGCATTCTCCTTAACTGAGTTTTCTTTTTCTTTCAGCTGATGCAGCCCAACAGTTTCAGTATGCAGTGAGAGTTATTGGAAGCAATTTTGCTCCCACTGTTGAGCGTGATGAATTTCTTGTAGCGGAGAAAATCAAGAAAGAACGTAAGTGTATCCTTTTCCTTTCTTAGAAATACAAAGTTCTTACGAAGTTAACCTGATTATTTCTCTGAAAAGGGGATAACTCTGCCTCACAGATATTATTAATGTTTACTTCCTGAATATCTCATGGTGTAAATTCCATTAATTTCCTAGTGAATATTCCTGAGTGTTTGTATTCACAGCTCAGATTTTTCTGAATATTCAGCTTAGACTTTCCTTGCTGCTTTGTATCTTAGCCACTATGAAGACAAATTAAAATTAAAACTGCACTCCTTTCACCTTAGTACTGGGAATTTATGAATTCATAGTTTTTTTTAGAAGATTAAAAGACTGATATTTTTGAGATGTGCACTTCAGGAATATTACACCTTGGCACAATTAACTTCATGAGCACCTGTGTGAAACTTGCTGAATGAGTGTCCTGGGAACTGATGGAATAGTTTGTGACTTACCTGATACTACTTGCCTTCAGTTCTCTGAGTTTTCTGCAACCACCTTCTTAAAACTAAAATCATAGACCATGACTTTGTAAGGGATGTTGCAGTTCCATTCCATTGTGCTCTGTGCTGCTCTGAGTCAAGTGTGGCACTGTGTGTATCCAGAGGGGATGTGATGAATTCTTGAAAAGCCAAATACTGCTTTCAGCAGGTTCTGCTGCACAGTAGCATGTCCAGAAACAATTACTGGAATTGTGCAAATGAAATTAAAGCTTCATATTTGAGCTTTGAATATTGAGAGATTGAATTAGGATAATTGACGTCAGTGGCTGTAACTGTTTTAAGGTTCATGTGTATTTTTCTGCTAATGCAGAGCTTCCATGACTTGCTGATAGACACATAAGCCCATTAAAATTCCTCTATCTACAGCTCCAAAACACTGGAATCTACAATATATACTTTTTGCCATGCTTTGGCTACTTGTAGCCAGCACAGCATGTATTCTTTGGACCTGTTGTCAGTTTTCTGAAGAGCACTGTCTCCCTCATCCTCCTTCTCCCCAGCTTCAGCTTTTAGGCTTATGCTAGTGGTCATGTAACAAGTGACTGGATATATATCCTTCTAACTTTACATTTATTTTGGAGATACCACGCAGGAAGTGACTTAGTTGTCAAAGTGTACTTACCAGTGACATTTGATGTTAATTAACATTTCTAACATTTAATAGCTATTTTTCTTATCACTGAAGCTTCTTCAGATGTTTTTACCACCTTGGTTTTCTTTTAACATGGCTCTTTCTGATGTAATACAGCTTTTTAAAGAAATCATACTTGGAAGAGGTGTCTCCTCTGAGAAGAAACTTCTGTAACTGGCATTGATTTGAGACTATTATTTTTTGTAATACATAAAAGTTGTGTGACCCTGGAGTTCTGCCTGACTTGCAGCAAATGGCATTACTACTTTTTTTCCTTCATTTTATTGCCTAAAATAGAAACAATTGCACTCTAGTTTTGGAGCAATTACATGTAGTTTTTTTAACTTTTTTTAATGCATATCTGATTTCAGTTGTGTCTTCAGTCCCTTAGGTCCCTAAACCTACTGAATGGCAGCCTAGAATTTAAAAGGACACTTAATTAGAAAATGCATATTTTGATTGAGCTAAGACAAGCCAGTACTTACATTGAATCACTTCCATTGCAAGAGTTCTCAGGGCTGGAATGCAGATAAGATAAGAACAGGCAAAGTGTTTAAGTAAATACAATGGAACAGTCCAGCATCATTATGCTTTCTTGGCTGCCTTTTATAATTTACCACAAGTATCTTTTAAGATGTGACTGTTACTCTTCTTTCAAACTTTTAATCTACGTTTCTTTGTTTTTTTAATAGTTGTACGACAAAGAAGGGAAGCAGATGCTGCTTTGTTTTCAGAACTCTACAGAAAACTCGGTTCACAGGTAGTTTAATAAGTGTGTAAAGAGTAAAGAAACTGAAAGCAGTCATAAGCATCCTTCTGATGTTAGAGTTGTTTTGGAGAGTGCTTAGGTCATAAACAATATTTTTTCTGGGAAGATGGTCAAGTACTGGAACAGCTTGCCTAGGAAAGTTGTGGAGTCTCCATCCTTGGAGACAGTCAAAACCTGACTGGACACAGTCATGGGCAACCTGCTGTAGATGACCATGCTTTAAATGGGGATTGGACCAGACAGTGTTTAGAGATGCCTTTCAACCCTATATTTTTAGTATTTGATTCCAGTTATATGAAGGGGTACTTCATATGAAGAAAGGAATTCTGTGAAAGTCAAGTGTTCATTTAATATATAAAACTGATGAATTTTCTCATCATTTATTTTACAGAAATGTCTTGCAGGATATTGATTTTACTAGTCTAGTATTCTCATGCATCTGAATTTTTAAGTGCTCCAAGTCTTTAATGTTGAAGGTTAAGGGTTTGCTGACTTGGGTGGCTCTAACACCAGTGTTAATCAAAGAATACGGCATGCCAATATTCTGAAAAAAGATGTTAGCATGTAGAAAACCTGAGTTTAACACAATAATGCTAAGATTAAGATTACAAAAAAGGTACTCTGTGGAGAGTATCGCTATTCAGAAATTGGTTCTCCTGCTGCCCTCTTCCATACTTGACTTACCCGTTACTTTGTTAGTGTTTGGAGATCAAGTTACTGAGTAAGTCTTCCTGGTTTCGGTGTCCTGTGTGTTTGTGTATTATTTGCACTGGTTTGTACAGCAGAGCACTGATTTGCAGATGATTCTTAATGCAGACTTTCTGTAACATGTTTCTGTAGCTTATGTACTGCACTGCCATTTGGCAAGCAAAGTGCTGCAGAGCATGATGACTAATCTTTGGAACAAAATGCTTTGCCTGTGTTACATGTTTGGTTATTCTTCTGAATGTAATGCAGGCTATCTCCTGGTATTTTACTGCCTCCTCAAACATTGAAGGTTCCTTTAACCCTTTTTTTCCCCCTCTGCTAGCGTCTTGTGTATGTGAAATGGTATCATGACTTCTTTAAAATTCACACTACAATTATTGTTCAATTTGCTGTTAGGTTTATTACTAAAGCTGTGCAATCATTCTTTTTTTCCTGCAAGCATAGGGAAGGGCATAAAGGGATACACGTTTTCTGAATCAACGAGATTTTCTGCTTCCAACAATTCTCTTGAAAGCAGTTAGGAGAAAAAAAAGCATGTGTGAATCTGTTTTAACTTTGTTTCATCTATTACTCCAAACAGAAAAGGAGGTCAGTGCTTATTTTTATGGCAGCCTGCCAGTTGAGTAAACTGCACTTCTTGGAGCACTTGGATTTATTCTATCCTGGCCAGTAGAAGAACCAGTAATGTTGCTGCTCCTTCTTTACCGCTTGTTAATTAGTTGCTGTATTAGTTACCTGCAACAGATGCAATACCACTACTTTTTGCTTGTTTTTGAGATCAAAGCCGAAGATAATCAACTTGTGCCTACATAATAATATAGAATGTCCCCTTTTACTCTTCTATAACAAAGTAGGTTTGATTAGTGGGCTCTGTCATGAAGAAAGGAATGCTTCATGTTCAAAATTCTTAGACCATGTAGTACATAGGCACTAAATGCCTAATTTGCAGGAGGTAGGAAAATCAGAAAATTGAGAAAATGAAAATGTTTAAAAAAAAATTTCAAAGTGACCTTGAAAGTGCTTTTTGCAAGACTGATAGCATTGAATTATGTTGCTTCATACAGGATGGAGTCTGTGTTGAATCTTGATATGACTCAAGTTTGCTTTATATTCAACATTGCTTAGTATTGCAGGTCATAGCCTGATCAATATTGTGAGAGAATTTGTATGAGTTTCTTTGACTCAACTTAATGTCCATCATATGGTTCTATGCCCCTGGTAAATTCAGGTACAAGTGTTAGTGTCACAGAACTATGGAGTAACATATCTAGGAACACGCATATTTAAAATAAATAGTTTTAGTACTTGCCTTCACTTTAAAGTATTCTGTTTGTAGCTTGGGCTTTAGCTGAAGCTTTCTGCTGAGATCTAAAACTGCTGACAGTCTTATTCTAACAGTCTGTATGTGTCTGCTAAAGACTGTATTGTGTATTTCTCAAGTTTCATATTGACAGTGTCTCTATCTTACGCTGTGAAAATTTTGGTAGCTCTGTTAAATGACATTTAAAGTAATAGAAATTTAAACCCTCACTTTTGAGGCCTCTGCAAAGGAGAGTGGAGGGGAAAAAGGAGAAAAGACAATTCCTTGCTAAAAACTTCACCAAGAGTTTTCCTTCTTCATGTTTGGGTTAAATTAATGGCTGCAAATGAGATGTTTTAAGTGGTGAGTGTGTGGGAATGCTGGTAACAGTTCAGCTCTGTATAAACCTCATTCTTAGTAGCTATGAATTTTAAATTGAGCCTGCTTGCTGATCTCAGAGGAGGTGAGAATTCATGATTTGAACACAGTGGAAAAAATTCATAAAATTAACAATACAGTGGCTGCACTGCACATTCCCAGTTTATTCAAGAATGTGGTTCTGAGTTAGTCTCATTTATTTGGAAAGTTTATTTATATGCATATATATTAGGAAGTTGGATAATTAAAAAGAATTCTGTTATTATCAAGAGTTAAGCTTATTTATGTTTGTCTTCATCTTTTTTTGAAGGGCATTTTGAAAAACAAATGGTCAATACTCTACCTCCTGCTTAGCCTTAGTGAAGATCCACGTAAACAGTCTAACAAGGTAGGTGAGGAGACTTTTGTTGCTTCTGAGAGATAGTAAATGTGTGTCACTTATTTTAGATGTCTTCAAGAATCATTATCCAGACTTAACCAATATCTCAGGTTGTTTTCATGGTATCTGTGTGTGAGACTGAAAGGAAGAAAACACTTAAGAATCTGTAATATTTGGTGTAGTTTTCTTACACTACGTAAATGTAAAAATATGAGCTGTCCAACACGTGTAGCTGAAGTTGTGACTGTATTAGATGGGTGTTTTTTATGTTTGCCTTCTGCTTGAGGGTGTGATGTCTGCTCATGTGATAATGAGTTTTAAATGGAGTTAGGGAAAGCACAATGCAGTTGCAGCTCAGCTAGCACCAAAGTGCTTTTTGCAGCTATTGCTAATGACAATTTGCAGGCAAAAAGAAGTTGTATTGCTAAAAGTACTGTTGCTCACTGTAAGGCACTTTTTTCCATCATAATTGCATCAGCAAAGTTTTCTTTGCATATACGTGATGTTCAGGTATTTCTTGTGTTCTTGATATTACACGCCTGTTAACTGAAGATGTGACTTAAAGCAATTCCCACATCTTTTTTTTAAATTATTCCTCTCTTCAAATCCTTATCTTTTCAGGTGTCAAGTTATGCCACGCTTTTTGCTCAAGCATTGCCACGGGATGCTCACTCAACCCCTTATTACTATGCCAGGCCTCAGACCCTTCCACTGAATTACCAAGACCGCAGTGCTCAGTCTGCCCAGAGTTCCTGCAGCATGGGGAGCAGTGGGATCAGCAGCATCAGCCTGTATGCCCTAAATGGGCCAACACCAACTCCACAATCACTCATTCCAGGGTAAACTTTACCTTACTGATAGGTTTGGAGAAGACTTGCCTTTTTTCTTTTTTTTTTTTTCCTCCTCCACTCTGCTTTTGCATGCCACTGGAAATTCTGCTTTAGGTGCAGAGAAACAGAGTTCCTGAGCTGAACAGTTCAGAGTATCAGCTGCTGGCATATGACCATATGAAGCCATAAATGGCTGCCCAAATGTGTTCATTTTTAATCACTATCTTCTTGTCTTTTCATTTTCCTTCCCACCCCCAAGAGTTGTGAAACAAACACAAAATCACAAGATACACTCTACTAAAAAAGTATATCTTCAACTCAAAAAAAAGCTTTGGTCCTTTCTGAAAATGTATTTGGCATGAGTTACTAAATTCATATTATAGAAGTAATTAGTGCTGACAGAACTGGATTTTATAATACAAATACTACAGCAGTGATAAGATGATGTAGTTCAGGATTGTGGAAGTGGAAGCACAGTAAAAAGCAGTATTCCATCCCTGGACTTCAGGGTAGGAGACTTGGGGCTCTTCTGGGATCTTCTTGGAAAGATCCCCTGAGAAGCTGCCTTGGAGGAAAGAGGGATTAAGGAGAGAACAGAATAGGATAGTTCTGTTTGAAGGGACCTACAATGATCATCTGGTTCAACTGTTGGAGTAGAGAGCTGGTTGATATTCAAGGATCACCTCCTGCAAGCTTAAGAAAGAAATGGGCAAGGAGGAATTAAGAGTGGCAGGAGGCCTGCATGGATGAACAAGTTTTTTCTGACAAAACTCAGATATAGAAAGGTTTACAAAAGATGGAAGCAGGGCCAGGTGCCAAGGAGCATCCAGGGTCAGAGTGACTGCAATGAAATTCTAAACTGACCTAGAGCTTAATCTGTCAAGGGACATGAAGGGAAACAGCAGATAGTTCTGCAGCTACATAAGCAGTAAGGGAAAGCTAGAGAAAACATGGGCCCCTGTTCAAGGGGCATGGAATGTGGTGACAGATGTGGAAAAAGCTGAGGTACTTGGTGCTTGCTTTGCCTTTGTGCTGGTAAAGACCCTTGGGAAGGTCTTTGTTGCTCTGGAAAGCATGTCCAGACATGTGATGGACAAGAAGGAGGAGGAGTAGGAGTAGTCAGCCCAGACTTAAGAAAACAAAAAAAAAGACATTCTTGACCAATCTTATGGCCCTCTGTGATGAGATTACTGACTTGGTGAACAAGAGGAAAGCAATAATTGTTGTTTATTTCAACCTTATTAAGACTTTTGATGCTGTCTACCTGTGACAGCCTTATTGACAGACCTGGTAAAATGTGGACTAGATAACTTGACAGTGAGGTGAACTGAACCTGTTAGACTCAAAAGGATTATGATCAGTTGCACAAAGTCCAGTTGGAGCCCAATCCCTAATGGTGTAACCAGAAGCTGTATCCTTCTTCCCACCTGATGGCACAGAGTGAATCTTTGGCAGCTTTGCAGATGATACAATGCTGGGAGGAGTGGTTGTTAAAGGAGGTCATTAACTTGTTTCTCAGAGGGAGCTCAGTGGGCTCCAGAAACAGGCTCACAGGAGCCTGCTGAAGTTCAAAGTCCTGTTCCTGGGGAGGAGTAGCTCCATGCACCAGTACGTACTGGTGCTGACTGATTGCAAAGCAGCTTTGCAGAAAATGTCCTGGGATTCCTGGTAGACACCAAGTTGAACATGAGTGTGCAATGTGTGGTGAAGGAGGCTAAGAACCTCCTGGGTTGTTTTATGAAGGACATCACCAGGCGGGTGAGGCAAATAAAACTTCTCACTGCTCAGTACTGGTGAGGACATATCTGAAATGCTGGGTCCAGTTATAGTACAAAGAAAAGATACAGGCGGGCTGGAAGGAGTCTGGAGAAGGAAGCCCAAAACCATTTAAGGGGTTGGAGCATCTGATGTACGAGGGGAAGCTGAGTGAGACCTGGAGTTGCTCATCCTGGAGAAGAAAAATCTTGGGATCTTACCTCTGTAATAGTATGATGAGGGACATAGAGAAGACTGAACCAGACTGGTTTGGGTCAGAGAAAGAAAAGGAGGTAACTGGCAAAATTTGTGAGTTTGTGAATCGCAGTTAATCAAAAGGAAAAAAACCTTCTTGCATTAAGATGGGCTGCATGTTTGAGGGCGGGGACATACTGTGAAACACTGAAATGGGTTGCCCAGAGAGGTTGTGTAGTCTCTATGCTTGAAAATATTAAAAGCATGACTTGAACAATGCACCAGGTAACCTTCCCTAGCTGATCCTGCTTTGATGAGAAGGGTTGTAGGAGGTGATCTCCAGAGGTCCCTTCTAGCCTCAACCATTATATAATCCTGATACAATATAGAAAGATCTGTCAATAAGGTTATTTCATATATCTGCTTGTTTAAAAATATCAGCAGAATACCCTCCTTCTGGCTGTAGTGGTTTTGGTTCAAAATATTCATTACTTACTTATTTTCCTTCTGTGAGATAAGAATTAGGAGAAAAGCAAAGCAGGCACAAACCTTAAACAGTTGCAGTACAATGAAAGAGTTTTATTACTAATAGAGTTAAAAGTAAAGAGAAAATAACAAAACAAAATTAAAGCAAATCCCCCCCTCCCTCCAGCACTTCTCTCCTTTTACCCAGCTCACACAAGGGATAACAGAACATGGGATGTTAGTCAGTGTTCCAGTTCTTGAAAAGTCTCTCTCTTATGCTTAAGGAAAAAAGGGTTTTCCTTCAGTTGCACGTGGTTCCCAAACTGCCACTAACAGCAGATCCCCCCGGAAACAAACAATCTGCTGTGTGTAGAACATCTCTCCCATGAAAAATCTCACAGTTCCTTCACACTGCAAAACATGGGCCATCACATGGGGTTATTCATCTTTTTAAGGATAAGTTATTTTGGCCTGCACACAAAGGCTTTTCTTCGCCACAAGTCTCTAACAGCCTCTTACTACTTCTCTATAGCCTGGCATAGGCACTCTTCACAAACTTCATAGGCTCACGAGGATACTCCATCCCCCCATGTTCTTCAAATGGATTAAAGAGACAAACAGTTTGTGGTATTACAGTTTCTTACCACGGCATGCCAGAAGGTTTTTAAGCTACGCGCCAGAATCGCGGCACCGCCCTCTTTTCTCCCGCCGCCATGCTCAGCTCCGTCCCACGTGACTCACTTCCCTTTCTCTCTGACTCTGAAGCCGCCATGTTGAAGAGTGTTCTTGTTCAGGCTTTATGGTGGGGAAAGCCTCTCTCCCTCTGTGCTGCTGGCTGCATGGTGTCTTCTTCAGTTCAGCACGGAGTGTGCTGGCTGCAGACAGGAGGCTCTGCCGGCTCCCGCTGGCTCCGCCGGCTCCGCATGGAGAGGAAAGGGACCCGCCTGTCCCCAGAAGCCGCCGCGCTGGATGGGTTTAGCTGTGAGCAGTCCATGGCTGGTTTTAGCTGCCTGCGGCTCTGGGACAGTCCCCCCGCAGTGATCCAGGGTCCGTGCCGCAGCGTTGGGAAAGGGGGGAAGGGGCAGTGGCCCCGGCCCGGCCCGGCGGGGCCGGGAGGCTCGGAGCCCCCCCACCTTCCAACAGGCGAGCTCTGACAAAAGGGGGAAGTCCCGCCTTTCTGTGTGGTTTAAATATGTAAATTGTGAGAAGCGTAATTGGTCTTAAAGACTGTCCATCAACTCAGGGTCAACCCAATACACTGGCATATTCTTGGTCTGACCTGTTCATGCTGTTCCATTTTATAGCAGTTTCACTGTGCTCTTTAGTCCTGTAGTCTGAGCTGAACAACCCAAATAAAACCTTTGGGAGCTTTGTTCCTCCGGAACTTCTCTTTATACCTATTTTTCTTTTTTTCTGGAGTACATTCTTCTGAACAGCCAAAATTCAGTGTTGTACTCTGAGGTGTTACTAATGTTAAACACAACAGAGCTCAGTTTTCAACACTGAGACTGGTTATTCCCAGGACGGGTGGCTTCCTGAGATGGTAGATGTGGATAGGGAGCAGAATGGACCCACTCTAATCTGGGGGGCAGAAGTTACTGGCCTGCTGACCAACCTAGATGCTCACAAGTGTGAGGGACTTGATGGGATTTATCCTAGAGTGATGAGGGAGTTGGTGGAAGAGCTCACCAAGACACTCTCCGTCATTTTATCAGTCCTGGCCAACCAGGGAGGTTCTGGATGATTGGCACTTGGCCAATGTGACATTTTTTCATATTTAAGACTTCCTTTGTGAGGAGAACTGACAAGTTGGGAGGGAAATTGGAACTTGTCTGGATATTCCCTTCTTGATTACATTTTCAGGCACTTGATACAAGTTATCTGAAAGAGTAGACTGGCTGGAAAGTGAACTTTTTCCTCTTTCTCTATTTTCCTTTAGTTCTTTGACATGTAACTGCAGCTTCAGGTAATAACAAAAGTTAAATGTTTAGTTTTTTCTACTATGACTGTGTTTATTATTGTTATAGTACCTTTACTTTTAACCTATTTCAGCATAATTGTGTTTCATCAAAGTTTATCTTTGATATGAAATCATGTATGTCAAACTTTTCTACAGGTTGGGGGGTTTTTTGAAAGTGTAGACTTGTAGGAAGAAATAAATTGCTTGTATATTCTGTACCCTTTTTTAACGTTCCTTTGTTAAACCACCCCTTCCCCCCACCCCGAATGAACCATCCACAGAAAACTTGGGGCATTTCTCAAAATCTGCATCACTTCACACCATGTAGTGGGTATAGAATCAGAGTTTTTAAAGACATTTATTCCTTTTATCCTTGTAGACAATCCTATCAAGCTCCGGGCGTTGGAGATTGCCTCCGTCAGCAGCTAGGATCACGTCTTGCATGGACTTTAACTGCGAGCCAGCCTTCTTTACAAAGCACTACCTCAAAAGGCTTTTCAAATGCTGTCTCTCGTGGTGTGCCAAGGTCTAGGCGAGAAGGGGATACAAGTGGTGAGCAAAGATATAGTTGTTAAAGATAATTTTTTTCACAGTTACCTATATCCTCCATTATCTTTTCAATTATTTTGGAATCATAGCATGTTAATTTTTTGAAGAGTGTTTTTCTAGAATGTGCTTAGTAGAAGGATAGAAGCAAATATGCAAGACTAGTATATTTAGCCACAGTCTTTGGCTGGTTGTTAATTTCTCTTTTGCACTGGTTAGTTTGATTGTGATCTGGTCCTCTTAAAAGACTGACTTCATTCCAGTGTTTGTCAGAGTTAAGTGATTGTGACATGTGAGCAATGATCATTCTTTTGATGATCAGAAGATGCTACTGTTTTTAGAGTTAGAAAGAGAGCTCAGTAAATAGAACTTGTTGAAATACTCATCTGTTTGTGGTTCTGTGTCTTTCAGAACTTGGAAATGTGAACTGGAATATAGAGCTCTTAAACCTATTTCTTCTTTAAATTAGCATACTGTTTACAGTGGTTGTAATTAGAGCAAATAACATATAAAATGTTGTCAATAAAATAAATATGAATATAGACTAGTAGAATAATAGAATGGTTTGAGTTGGAAGGTACCTTAAAGATCATCTTGTTTCAACTCCCCTGTCATGGAGAGGGACACCTTCCACTAGACCAGGTTGCTCAGGGAGCCATCCAGTCTATCCTTGAACACTTCCAGGGGTGGGACATCCACGACTTCTCTGGGCACCCTGTTCCAGTGCCTCATCAGCCTTCACAGTAAAGAATTTCTTCCTAAATTCCCAATATTGCTAATTTACTTCCATGATTAAGTGGCGGTAAACTTGAAACTGATGCCTAGAGGATCTATTCTGAATTTACACAAGTGTAACTAAGGAGGAATTGTTTAACAGGTGATCTCTGTGACAACTCCTTTACTGTAAAAGTGGCAGACTTTTCTGAATAAGTGAGCTGATGGCAGATGTACTCATCCCATTATTCTCTGGCAAAGAAAGATAAGAGATGCAGGCTTTTGTCTGTGGTTTTTTGTTTTGGCTTTTTTTACCTTCTATACAAATAAGTGTGGATATTAAGGAACTAAAATGTAGCCTGTCTGCTAGCCTCTGCATTTTGGAGTAGCAGTGTACAAAGCAGTCAGTGGCTTATAGATCAGAGTTGTACTGGTGCATCTGAGGGCAACATTTGGCATTTAGAACCTAATTAACAAAACCATTGATGTGCAAGATGTGTGTGCGTGTGTATATAATGTAAATACGTGTTTTATATATGTGGTAGATTTAATATATACCAAAATAGGAGAAAAGAAAAAATAGAAAAAGGAGTAGAAAAAAGCATAGGAAAAAGAAATAGAAAGACATGTAAAATCTATCACTGCCTCTTAATTTATGATACAGATTGCTATAAAAAACAATTCTTCTTCCATTGAGTCAGCCAGCAGCTGTGACTTTGGTTCCTGTGTGGGATGGGTATAAAGACTGACAGTTGTCTTAAATGTAGTCACTTGCTGGTGTAGAAATAGAAGTAGGACTGCATTCAGAATATAGAAGTCTATTATCAAGAAGATACATTTCTATGAATAATGGATTCTTGTAACTAATTTTTTTCTCCTAAAGTTACTTGCTTTTATTTGAAGTTTTCTTACTGTTACATCTACACACAGAGTACAAAAAGGCACATTGTATGGCTGATGTTAATACTTTTGTACTATATCAATTAAAGAAATACGCACTTACATCTTTTACCATTTCACTACAAGTTCCTAAGAGGGACAACTTACTCATGCACATCTTAATGTTATGAGGGCAGACTGAGATTTAAATGGTATTGTGAAGACTACTTTTGCTGAAATAGGAGTAGAATTTAATTTTTCTTGTTTTTTTTTTTTCTGGAAAAGTGGATTGTTGGGGAGGCAAACTGACAAGAGTAAGAGTGCTGTCTAAATTGGGAGAAGCATGCTGTAGCATCTCAATTTCTGGATAGTTGTTGTTAAAATTGTTTAACTCTTGAAATCTTAAATGAAGTTACAAAAGCGCATGGTGATGGTTTGCCCAGAAAAAGTGGGGATAGTTTCAATGGCCTGCACAGTGCCTTTTTTGATCTTATGTTTCCTTTAAATCCATAAATATCTTACATCTCTAACACAGTCTAACCTCTAACTAGAGATAGAAAACAGAAGCAAACTGTATTCTACAATAGCAAAGGCTTTACTAAATCAAAGATGTACTTATCTTCAGACAGTGTTTACGCTTAAATGTTTTCCAGCTCCGTGACTAATATGCAGTCTAATTTGATCAGTCTTCTCACTGAGCAGTGGCATATGTAATTGAAAGCCATTATGAAACAAACAGCTCTTCCTTCTGGATTAACTGTCCTTTTCCTAGGTGAATGTAGAAGAGGTTATTCTGTAAGTCTACAGCCTAATTTAACAACTTCATCTCTTTGTTCAAAGAAAGATAAAGTTGCTGTGGTGCTTGCCTCAGAACTTGCACTGGTGTTGGATCAGGAGAGATAACAAGTTTAAGAACTGGCTGATGTGTTGGTTAAAATAGGGCATGCCTTGTGCCATACAAGCTGATTGCTCTGAGAGAACCACAGGTAGCATTAGAGGCAGGTAAAGGCAATCTTGGGCTTTCCTGTCAGATTAAGAGGACCTAAAACACTTCTTTGTGGGTTACAAGCACAGGCTTTATAGTTGTTATAGTTTGGGGTTTTTTTGGCTATTCTAAATAGTTCTTCAAAGTTGTAATCAAAACTAATTTTCTCAACAAATCTAAATACTTGTTTTGGTTTTGATTTTTTTCTTTTCCAGGTTCTGTTGAAATAACAGAAGCAAATCTTGTAAGAGATGTTTTATATGTCTTCCAGGGAATAGATGGCAAAACCATCAAAATGTGCAATTCTGAAAATTGCTACAAAGTGGAAGGAAAGGTACTGTATGGTGACTTGTATTTCATATGTGTGCAGAGAAGTATATAGGGGGAAAAATAGCCATGAGAAACATGTAAAAAAGTTAAAATATTATTACACGTCTTTATTCCCTCTACCAGCCTTTTTTTTTCCTTTGTGCTGGTGTTGGTTGGTTGGTTTTATTTGTTTTGTTTTTGTGAGCTCTTTTGTTAATACAACAGAGTAGTTTCAACAGTAGTAGTTGAAAATCAATTGGGTAAATTAGATGCCAGAAAGAAACTGTAGCATTTCACAAGATATGAATAGCCTCCCAACTCCTAATCCAGTAGAAGGATTCATAAGTTACAGCTTTGAGGACTTCTGTCAACATTTCCCCTCTCCAGTGTATAAGAATTAATATAAAGCAGATGCAGACATTTGACTACGTTATTATTGAATTAAGTTTAATAGCTTGAGATGTGGAATGAATGCTAGCCACTTGATGTTATGGGCCTGATTACAATTATAAGTGATCAGATGCAGATTACCTGAGAAAGGAAAGACTGGTGGTAGAACTGAAGAAAGGCCTCATGTGAATTTGAATGAAGACATCAAATAGGGGACAAAAGAATAGGAGAGATGCCTGAGAGACTTTGCTTTAAGGTGGTGAGATGTTAAACCTATTTGCAATTCAAAAAAACCCTAGAGTGAGATTGGGTCAGCTGAATGAAGAAAAAAAAGTGGCTCTAGTTGCTTTAGCATCTTCATATTCCGTATTTAGACAGTACAGCTTCAGTGTTCAGTTTCTGCTAATTGGTTTTCATATTCTTGCTCAGATGGAAAGACGATGCTTTCAATTTTTACTTCTATTAAAAACTTTCTATGACAGTATTACATAGTCCTTAAATGGTGGGGAAATTACTTTTGGTCCGTTTCATGTGCCAAGAGCATGGTAGACAGGTCTTAATGTTGGTACCTGAGTTAATTTCCTTTTTTCCTTCATAATAGTTGCAAAAAGTGAGATGTATAGTTGTTCACCATTACTTTATAATGACATTTACAGCTGCTTCATGGAGGGAAAAATGAAAAACTCAACTCTTGTTAAATAAGTTAAATCTTATTAATTAACAGATTCTTAATAAGCATCTACCTGTAGATGATGCAAAGTTTATAATTCCTCAACACCTTCACTGAGTTAATTATATTTCATATGTAAATTTATATCTGGCAAAAGAAGGGTAGCATAATATATTTTTCTAGAGGAATGTGAAGAAAACTTAGTTAGCGATTACAAAATTGGCAATGGATTTCATTGTTTTTCTGTGTAGCTTTCATATCCAATAGGCTGGTTTGAGGTCAGAAGCTGTTTTACTTGGAACTTGTAATTCAAGGAGTTTAATTACTGACCACAAGCCAGCTGAATAATCTTTGCCTGAGAACTTTGTCTTCAGTTATTTTAGTGACGTCAGTTGTCTTCCATTCTTCCTTATTGGCACTTGGACTGAGCTACCGGACCCAGTGAAGATGAGATTGACTCACCAGAGCTGCAGCTGGAACCACTTCTGACAAACAAGGAGGACCAAGATCATACCTCCTTTAGCTGTATTGACTGCACATTAGGCAAAATAGTAGTCAAAGCATGTAGTTCTTCCTCAGCTTACAAAGAAAATCTCATTATACACAGTCTGGGCTGTTGCGTTTTTTTTCCAGAAAGAAACACACTTTGTAAGGTGCTATTCTTGCTGAAATGTTTCCTAATCTTAGTGTTAATATTAGGTCTGGTGGTGACATTCAGCGCTGTAAAAGATAGCAGCCTCTGATTTGATCTAAGACATACAAATGTAATAACACCAAGCCAATTTTGCTTGTTCCTCATTTAATTCCAGTGGATGTGTGTTGTGCTCAGTGTTTGCCAAGTACTCTGCACTTGCAGAATTCTAAATAGTTCTTATGTCATCTCTTTGGGTTTTAGCTGCGGGCAGGGTTTCTGTGTCCAATTATGCTTGTTTGGGCTGGAATTTACCCTGCAGAAGTTGATCAAGAAGTTAAAGCTGTACCTCTGTGGGTAAACAAGAGGGCTAGGGACTGAACTCTGGTCTTACAAGCAAATGCTGCAGCCTGGTTCAAGCCCACACTGGTGTGGCTAACACACTCTGACACTAATTGTTATCTTGGAGAATGCCTGTACTGTTAACTAAAAGGTTTAATGAATGAGATTGATTTCTAGTTCTTTGGCAGCTTAACTTCTTACAATACTTCCTTGCTTTAGTTTCGACTGTTCCAAGCTGGCTGTCAATGGTAAAATTGTCTGTAGGGGTGGGATAGGTCCAGTTGCTGTGGGTAAGAGTTAGTGTCTGCCTCTTGGTCTATTTTATCAGTCAGATTGTTTGGGGTTTTTTATTCAATGAAATTTTGAATACTTGATTATAGTGTTCTTGAGTAATATGGTGAAATGTGGTAGAAGAATATCTCAAGTAGGAGCAGTGTCTTACCTGTTGGTAATTTAGAGGAAGAGATGCGCATTTCATTCAGATGAAAATAGTGGTAGCTAAATAGAGTATTGAGACTAAGGTGGGCTTGCAAGGTGAGTGAGATACTAGAAGAAAACCAGAAACACACTAGAAGAGTTCAGAAGGATATATGATTAAATAACTTATAAAAGCTGGACTTAAACTTGGAAGTTGGGTTCTGCAAGTTTGTTCCTGATGCCTAGTCAGGCATTGGGTCATTTATTTTCTATTAAAGGTTTCTTTCACATGTAACAATAACTGATTATTTTGTCAAAGCTTTTTCATTAGTTTCATTCATTAACACCTCTGCTAGAACTCTCATATTTTCAGTCTTGCTGGTTGTCAGGATAAGATAAAGTCTGATTCTACAACACGAAACTGCAGATCTCTTCCTTTCTTCTGAAGACCATTTTGTTGCTGCCATAGTTGCCTAATGTAAAAAGTGTATGAATACTACTACAATAAGATTTCTGAAAGTGAAGGTCTCAGAATTGCCAGTAGTTTGGTGCTGCTGCCTTTTCAATACGTGTGTACAAATTCAATGCTAATTACATGGTTGTCTGCTTTTTTTGCACTATCTGTGCTGTAGAATGTAAAATGATTGTTTCTTTATCTGGCTTTTTTTTTATGAGGCAGAGGGACCTTTGTGAAGAAACCAGTATTGGCATGACAGATTTGACTTAATTGCAAACTGTTGTTTCTGTTTACTTTATAGGTGAGCTTGTCCAAATCTCTCCGAGATACTACAAGTAGACTTGCAGAGTTGGGGTGGCTACATAATAAAATAAGAAAATATACAGACCAGAGGAGTTTGGATCGTGCATTTGGACTTGTCGGACAGGTGAGTCAGCTAAAAAAAAGTTCTAACTACAATATTTGGTCTTGTTTTGCTAAGAAACTACTTAGTAAATGCAGTGCTAGAGTGGTGCATAAACTTTGGAGCTTGGATCATTCATCATCTGATTTACTCCTTTTGTGGATGCTGCATTTGATATGGGTCATAGTCAGAAGGCAAGGAAGAGGCATTGGCTCTTGCTGGTCTTAAGGATTTGCCCCTGTAGTTAGTAGCTGGAAACTCTCATAAATTCCTTTTCCTAATTTTTTTTTTCTTAATAATATTTTAAAATTATTCATGCATGTTCATAAACAAAAACATTTCTTAAATGGGATGGTGCCATCCCTGAGGTAATTAATGACCAATTCAGTTGTTAGTGACGTGTGCAGGAGACATTCTTGTCAGCTATTGTTGATGTTCATGTGTTAGTACTGCACTAGCTTACATAAAATGCAAATAGTCCATTATCTTCTGCCCTCTTTTGAATACAGCATCAAAAGAATATTAATTTTTGTTTTTATAGGTTTCATCATCATGATTTATAGTCTACAATAACTTCACTGCTGCTGTAATACCCAAAACCACATTTACTGCTAAGACATTCCCGTTTCCTCTCACTTGCTCCCTCTGTAAAACTGGATATTATCCCTTCTGAGTCGACAGAAATGTTATCCTTGCCTCTAGCCATAACATCCTACCTAATCTGCCAAGAAATTGAAGTGCTTCTCCCTTCAATCTAATTTTTCTTAAGAGGTCAGTAGAGACACTGTAGTGCTTCCTACTTTTCTAATGTTTTATTCTGTTCCATTCTGTCTCTTATTCTAAGTAACCTTTCCAGTTACATATAAGTAATTATTTTTCTACTGATCCAATGCTGATTTCCATGTTTTGTATGGTAGTGCTACTGTGTATGCATTTTCTTTGGACTCTCCCCTTTATATCTGGGTGAAATTTGGTTCTTTATCTAGCAGCTTCCTGCTTGTGCTTATTTTTACTGTCTCTGGCTTTAATCTTCAAGTTTACAATAAGGGGAGAACTTTAATTCTTCAGTGAATTTAAATGTGCAGTATCTTGGTTTCTGTATGCAGGTTTCAGATCCTGTGCAGAAGGCTGTGCAGTTAAGTTACCTGAATCTGCATAGCTCTAGTGCTGCTAATCTTGCTTGAGGCAAGCACTTGTGTATATTTCTAGGACATAAACGTTCAAATAAAAACTTATATTCCACTCTTGCTGTCAGTATCTGGGCACAGAGTATGCCTTCATGCTCTTCATAGCTTTTATAGCTGAGAATTTCAGGTGCTGCACACTGTGCATTAAGGAATTTAGCACAAGAATATATGTTGTGTTATAAAGCATCTTTTGCCTAATGTTCTAAAAGATTGATTGTGTAAACCCCTGTTTAAATCAGGTGTAGAATAAGATGTCTGTCACCTCTTTTGTTATGATTCTGGTGACTGTTTTTACCACACAAAATGTCAGGTATTAACATTAGAAGTAGAGATATAACAATATATTACACATTTTTTCTGACTTTGCTGATTAATATCTAAGTTCTAATTTGTCCTCAGAAAATAAAAAGAATAATCGGCAGTTAATTATAATTGGCCTTGTTCTTTGGCATTTTGCCCATTTAGATCCAGTTGAGCCAGTGGGCATTTTAACTTTTTTCTGTTTACTTCCTCAATTCTCTTTTGCTGCAGACCAAATCAGAATTCTAGGATAATGTCCAGTTTTTCTGTATCAGTTTGGGAAGCAAAAGTCTCTGGTTTGTGATGCAGGAATTGGTACTGGATGTAAACTTTAATTTGTAAAGCTTCTCTGAAAAATTGGTGACCAGTTGGATCCTGGCTACTAAATCATTAAAGTCAATGATTGCTGTTCTCCTTTTTGAGCAAAACAGTGCCTTTGATTGTTTTCTTGGAGGCTCTGCTCTACCCTCTGTCTTGGCAAGTGCCACTTTAATAGGTTCAAAAATCTACTGAAGAAGCAAGTGAGAAGAAATGAAAAGTGGAGTTACACATAAAGAGATTTCTTTTTGCCCTTCAGTATCCTCTGGAATAAAATGAATGTCAAATTTATTTATAATGTCAAGTTGAAGAAAGGAACCTCCTTTCCCTAAAAAAGATACAATGGCAAGATTAATGACTTTTTTTTTCCTAGGCTTCTTAGCTGCTTAGCAGGAAAGAAGATTTATTTTCTCCTTGTGCTTCTAGAAATGATTTCTGCCTTTTACATATTCTAATGCATAAATATTTTACTTCAAGTTCTTGGGTTCTTTCTGTGAAGTTTTCCTTATTTTTTCCAAATTCTTTTGACTGTAATTCTGAAAGATCTTGAGGGGAAAGTGCTGGGAAATTTCCCATTAAAAAAAAAAATCCATTAAAATAGATATCAAATTCATTAGCTCAGAATTGGTTAGAAAATTTTGAAGAATTTGTGTGTGTGCATGGGAGTATTGTTCCAAGTAACCAAACAAAAAACTTTAGGCACTTTCTGGGGAGTTTAAAAGTCTTTTTAACTTAGTCCCAAATTAATGAGCCATGTTTTTAGTTCTGTTTTGAAAAATGTGTTGCAGGCAATTTTTTAGTCTGTGTGTTAGGTTAAGATCATTACGAAACCAAAGCAAGACCCCCCCCCCCCCGACCTTAAACTGTAGAAAATATTTATCACTAAACAAATATTATTTCAGGAATTGTTTTTAAAATTTATCTTGAGTTTTAAACAACCTAAAATAGCTGTGCCTAGAATTGTTTTACAAAGAAGGGTTTTTGCTTTAGTTCAGGCCTGAATTAACTTCTGCCCATTTTACAGATTTCTTAAGATATACTTCGTAATGTTCATTTCTTCCATGTCAAGTGAAGAATCATATATAACTCTGACTTGATAAAAGGGCAAAAATTTAGAGTACTTGATCCCGCAGCACTTACTGGGAGTATTTTTTTTTTGAGCATTGTGGTTTTTTGTTCATGTCATATAGTCTATACTGTAAATATAAAAATAATTGCCTAACTTCTGTGTTCTGTTGTTAGAGGCCTTCCTGAAAGGTAAACTCTATTACTTCACTGCATAGTGTATCTTACATGGTTATTAAAAAAAAATCTTCAACTGGGTCATGTTATAATTTGTACATCCCTGTGCTAATTATTAATGCCATTGCTGAGATGATGCATCTACTTGAAGAGTTACACTTGTCATAGTTTAATCTGTTGATATAGTTAAGACAGCGAGAAACAAGGTCACTTGATAATGTATATATATTCTTGGAAAAGGTGTATGCAGCTCTTAGGGAAGCACTTACATGTTTGGCCATTTCTCTAAGAACTGGCTTTTATGCTGAAACTTGTAGAATGATTGCCTTCAGGAATTTTCTGACTATGTTGGAAGTGTGGTGATAGAATCAAATCGGAAAGATTTCTCCTCATTACTTTTCCTTTTTTTTTTTTCTTTCCCCTTCTCTTACAGAGTTTTTGTGCTGCCTTACATCAGGAACTTAAAGAATACTACCGACTTCTGTCTGTTTTACATTCTCAGGTGAGTTAAGTGGTACGTATTCAACTTTACTGTTTTGTTCTACATTATCTAAATACCTCCTATAAAGGTATACCTACCTACCTATTCTGTTAGAATGTGAAGGATCTACAGCAGTTTCTGTTGACAGTGAAGACAATTCTCTGTAACTTGCATACTTCTTACTCTTTGAATGTATGTGCCCTTGAATCTTTTTCTCTTAGGAATTCACTGGTATTTGATATGTTACATAAGCAAGGAATACAATGTGTATTTCTAAGTCTCTGTCCCTGTTTTGCATCCTGTCAGTTTCATCTTGCATAATATCTTTATCATTCAAATCCCAAACAATGTGACACATCCTTGAGGGGAGAAAAAACCAATCTTTATTTCAAGCAGTGCATGATTCAGCAGCTAGTAATAACAGTTGCAGCTTTCTTTTCTATGTGGGGCAGTTTGTTCATCTTTTTTTGTCCCTTTGTTTTCTGAGAGTAAAGACATCTGTTCTGCACATGTTTCAGTGTTTTACTATTTTTCTGTAACGTATAGACCAACTCAGTGCTGATAATCTTGCAGTTTGTCCACAAATGTTTGTAGATAAGTGCATCTAGATACTGTATCTAAAATTAAAGTAAAATAAACATTTTTCTTCTGCTTGCCTTTTTTAAAGGGTTTTTAAGGGGTTCATTACTTGTAATGGTGAAAAATTTATTCTGAGAATTGACTTACAGCTAAATTAAACTGCCTTTTAAAAATTCTAACTTCAATAAGATCTTTATAGTTTGTCATAGGCTTTTGTAAATGTTTTCAAAGCATTTGTTCTTTTTAACTCGCAGTTCTTGAATATTCTTGACTTTTGGAATGCTTGTTATATGTACTTTTTGCTTGTTTTTCCTGGCTATTATCCAGTTGTTCCTTTTGTAGTTACTTCTTGCTCTGTCCAAAATATGTTTTCGCTCTTGGTTTGCTGAAGCTTTAATTTATTCTAACTTCTAAAACTTCTTGACCATGAAAATATTTGACTACTTTGAAATGCAGTTTTGTCTACCTTTCCTGCTCCACCAAACTTTTCAAAAGAAGAGATGAGTACGGTGGGAGGGAAAGCCTGTAAGGAGAAAACGAAAAGAAAGTTCTGGGGTTACTTATTTTCAAACTGCATTTGCCTTTGTGGTGGGTTGACCCTGGGCAGCAGTCAAGCACCCACCCAGCTTCTTACTCCCCCCTGTCTCTTGAGGAATGGGGAGAAAATAGAAGGAAGACAAAAAGGCAAGTCAATCAAGTTAGTGATGGTTTAGAAGGGAAAGCAAAATCTGTGCGTGCAAGCAAAGCAAAGTAGGGAGTTCATTCACTACTTTCCATCAGCAGGCAGATGTCCAGCTGCTTCTGGCAAGCAGGGTCTCAGGATGCTTAACACTTGCTTGGGAAGAAAAACTCCATCACCACAAATGTTCCTACTTGCTTCTCCTTTCCCTGAGCTTTTTTTTTTTCCTGAGAAAGCTCTTTGTCCTCCATAAGCTTGGAAGTGGTTTTCCAGGATTAGTTGCTATCCCAAGGAATGAAGTGAGTCTCATGGATGTGTAGCTCTATGGCTCCTCCTTCTTGAAGAGAGGAGTGATATTTGCTTTCTCAGGGTCGTCAGAAACTGCCTCTAATTGTGGTGTTGCAAAAATAATGGAGAGTGGCCTTGCAGTGACATTGGCCAGCTCCCTCCCTCGACACTTATTGGTGCATTCCATTAGGTCCCACAGACTTAAGCATATCCTGTTTGTTTGGTGACCCTAGCCTGATCCTTTTCTACTCAGTCTTCCATGTTCCAGACTCCTCTTCTTATCTTGACATCTGGTCTACCCAACAGCAAATTTTAGCAAAATACCAAGGCAAAAAGGGCATTAAGTACCTTAGCATTTTCCATTTTTCCTGTCAGCCCTTTCCTAGCATCATTCAGTAGTTAGATACACATTTTTCCCAGTCTTACTTTTACTGCTGTTCTTGTTGCTCTTCATGTTCCTTGCCAGGTTCATCTTCAGTGTTAGAGTTCATGCGTGCATTGAGCATGTTGATTAATTGCATTTTCATAGAGAACAGTCAATACAGTGTCTGTAATGCTTTGCAGCAGCAGCAGACTGGAGTTTCTGGGGAATCTAGGTCCCTCAGCACCTAACTGAAGGGGGTCCCTGAATCATGTTATGTTTGGATTTTCAGAAGCTCCTGGCAACATTCCTTCCCAAAGGTGTGAAATGAAGGAGATCTAGCAGTGAAGGAGAAATTCTTTTGTGGCTTGCAGGGTGGAAAGGATTGAAAGTCTCACTGCAGAATGGAGAGAAAAACTGTACCTTTCAGCTTCCTGAAAACATGTACAAAATTGACTTGAAATTAAATGTATGCAGCATTCTTAGATTCAGGAGATTGTACAGGCTGCCAGCTTAGGAGTTGTTAACTGCAGTTCCAGAGAGCAGTACAGGCATAGAACAACAAGAATCTTGGTAAAGGGTTCTATACTCTCTTTATAACTTATGATGTCTTCAGAGCTTCCCCCGAGCATGTTTCTGCCCTTGAAACAGTAATCCTAAACATAGTGTGTACTATTCCATAAGTGTCTCTGGTCTTTTTCTTGCAGGTTGTTTTCACTTTGCAGCCCATTTAAAAATGCAGTTCCATGATGAAGATGTACCATGTCTTCCCTAAAGCCAAAGGGTGGCTTTTGCTCATGTCTCTTTTACCATTGCTGATTTCCAAAAACACCAAAGAAAAATCCCAAACATGGACCCAGGAGCATTTGGAAGCAAATGAATTTAACTGGCTTTAAGTTAACTTGTGAACTTAATGTGGATGACACTAGTCTTAAATTTAACTAGTGTGTTGCACTTGGCTAAAAAAATGTGCTAGATGGGAAAGCACCGAGTGGGTTGGTTGTCACGTACGAGAAACAGCATCTTCCGTAAGAGTTTGTCTGCTTGTACTGCTCTAGGAACTTGCTTCTATATTCTTAAGTTGTGTTCTTGTCCTGGTTATTCCATCTGTACTTGTAAGAGATTTGCATTTGCACCTTGGATGCAAATATTTGGTTGTTATTTTCCATGGTGTTGGAAGATTCATGGTGGTCACATTATGATAGAGTTTTCTTATTGTAGCTTTTAAAGTTTGGTGTTTTTCTTTCAATGTAGCAATTCCTTAATCTCACTGTAAGGCAAATTTAAGTTCTGATGGCATCTGGAGGAAGACATTGAATGGGATTCGTCCCATGTAGAACTAAAATAAGCTGCATGTGCAGTAATAAAAAATTTACCTCCTATAGCCTGCCTTTACTTTAGATGTTTTTCTTTACGCTTTTTTGAGTATCTCTTGCTGTCTTTCAGAATCTCTTCTCCTTTCCTTTGCTCTTCTCTTTTCATGACTATTATCTTGCTGTCTCAAACTTTCTTGGTCTTTGTGCTTTGTCTACCTTATTGCACTTCTGCTTGTCTCTGTTCTTTCACCTGTGCTTAATTCTCTGTTTCCACTAAAAATTGACTCTCAGGTTTTGGCCCAGTGATTTAATGAGAGAATACATAACACAGGGTATTTCAAGTGTATTAGTAAAAATCTGACTTTAGAACAAACTATGAAACCTGAGTTCTGATTCAGTCCTGCTCAGTTGTATTCTTTGACATGTCTTTCTGTTTCTAACTTGATCAGTTGCAACTGGAAGATGATCAGGGCGTGAATTTGGGACTTGAGAGCAGTTTAACACTTCGCCGTCTTCTAGTCTGGACATACGATCCCAAAATAAGGTTAAAGACCCTTGCAGCTCTTGTTGATCACTGTCAAGGTCTGTTTAACATTAATTTAATATTTCTGGGGAAGTTACATACCTTTGAGTAGTTGTGCATGCTAGATATTGGTATCAATAATATTAGTGCTTGTTTGGACTTTTTTTTTTAGAAAAAATTAAGTCGGTAATTCAGAGGATTCTCCCTCTTCTGGTTTAAACAAAGCGTGACAAATTATAGTGCCATGTTGATACATTCAGACTTCCTACTTTTTTAAAACTAGAATGTGCTCAAAAAATTCAATTTTAAGTATGCACTTTTCATGCTATTTTCAATTACTCAATCATCTTGCAGAGAATGGTACACTGAAAAACCCTAGTAATATATTATGAAGTGACTGGCTTAGTTTCTTCACTGTGTGAGTATTATGCAATTTCTCTGTATATGATGGCATAGAAGAATAATTTGCCATTTGTCTGTGGATTCATGTTAAACAACAAAACTTTGCAAATTTGCAAATATCATGTGATTTTGTTGGCAATCCACAAGAAGATGGTGGGGAGAGTAATGTTAGAGTTTACCAGAACTTTGGCTAGTAACTGGCTAAACTGACCAGTAACTGATGCTTTTCCCTGAGGGTGCTTCAGATTTGAGATTATAGCCCTTTAGAAAGAGCATCTTAGCCAAAAAAACCTGTTTTACCTTGATTATTGGAATTGGTAGCAAATTCTTTAAAAAGTGGGCTTTACTTTTAAGATATTAGTGAAAATTTTGAGTTTTATGGCCTCTGCTGCAAGGAAGCTGTAAGCTGTGGAGTATAGCAGCAAAATCAAATATTCTATCTGGTTTTTAACTTTTTTTTTCGACAGCCTCTTACTTTTCAATTACAAGAAGACAGGAGATGTTACCTAATGGAGCTATGGGGGCAACTATAATCAAGAAACAGGAAAGCTGTGTTTGTGTGCATATGTGCGCACAGAATATAAGTGTCAAGAACAGGAGAGAAAGAAAACATTCTAAGGCTCCTTTAATGCTTCTCTGGAAGCATAACATCAACCTCTGCGTGTGATCTGATGTGTGATGATCTTGAAATTTGCATTCCTCTAAGCTACCATAAAGTAGACAGAGAACTCTGCTTTTAATGCTTTAGTAAGATTAATAATTCATGCCTTAAAACCTAGGAATTCCCTGTTAGCAGTAAAAAAAATCTACTTTTGCTACATTTTAGAATTGCTGTTTAGCAAACTCATTGTGACACAAGGATAGCTAAAATCAATGGCTGCTAAATTGAAATGGGGTGTGTATGGTTTTCCTTCAAATGTTTCTGTTCCTCTCCCCTATGATCTTACAGGGAGAAAAGGTGGTGAACTAGCCTCAGCAGTTCATGCCTACACTAAAACAGGAGATCCCTACATGAGATCTCTGGTTCAGCACATTCTTGGCCTAGTATCCCATCCTGTACTGAACTTCCTTTATCGCTGGATTTATGATGGAGAGCTGGAGGATACATACCATGAGGTAATGTATGTGCTACAGTAAATACTTCATCTCTTTGCCTTGGGGTATAATAATCTGTGGGAATTTAGAGGAGAGTTTGAAAAGTAGGGTGTGATGAAAATGTATGACATGAGTAAGCAATACATACAATAACAAACTGAAATATCACTCTCTTCATGAATTCTTCGTGAATTTGGTATCTGCAGGTTGCAGGGTTGCAGTATGTTGTCTTCAACAAATCATATCCTCGGTCTGGTTAGTAGAGTCAGAATGGTGCACTGACAGTAGCTTCTTGTTTCTGAAGGCAAAATAATTTCTCTATATCTTTTCTTGCTTACTGTAACAACAGTAATGTATGCAGAGTTCTTTGTAACAGTTTAGAATGTAAGCCTTGTATTTGAAATGAAGCTCATCTTTCTCTGACTGCATGCTATTATCCTTGATAAGTAAGTTCAAACTAGGTAGAAGAGCTTTATGATTCCAGAATAGAAACTCTGCAGAGTTATTTGTTGTGAGTTCTGTAACATCAAGTTCCAGTAATTGTCCTTTTTCTTCTTGGAAATATTTTTATGCTTTTTTAAATTCTCTCAACACATTCCTGTCTCCAATCACTACAGTCTTTTTAAAGTGATTAGATTTTTAAAATTTTTTTTTTCCAAGAAGGCAAAGAATCATTTTTTAAAATTATTTGAGCACTTCTGAGAAAATCTGAGTAATTTTACTTGAGAGTGAAATATGCTGTTTCTTTGGAATGTCCTTATTTTGGTTAAAATTTAGGTGAGTGACAGTAACAGCTGATCTTTAAGGTCAGCATTATGTAAAATGTCTATTAATCTTCTTTTAGAAGTGTAAAATAGATTCTTTTTTTCCCAGCTACTCCCCAGATATGAGGTTTTGTCTTTGTTAGCTCTAACCTCTGCATGTGCACTGTAAGAGTGTTCTTAATCTTAAAAATTATTGTTGGATGTGTTGTACTGAAAGCTACAATTTTGGTATTATAGACAGTTTTGAACTAAGACAATTGAGCATTCTTGGAGAAAATGGTGTTTGGAGGCAGTGAAAAAAGTTTGTGTCCAGAAAATGGGTGTATGTCCTCAGGATAAGGACAGAATCCATCCAAAATTCACTTCAACAAAACGAATAAAGTCGTTTTAGTTTTTTACAAATGAGAGGATTCTCTTGTGTGGAGTTGAGAGACTATAGCATTTGATCACCGTATCAACTGCAAAATTTTTTGGGGATTGTGGGATTTTTTGTGGGTTTTTTTTCCTCTCCATCTGTTAAAATAGTAGGAATAATAGGTGAAACTATAGGTTAGAGTTTACATTAGTCTTTTGCTTTTAATATTTATTTCAATCTTCAGTTTTTTGTAGCTTCAGATCCTACAGTTAAAACTGATCGGTTGTGGCATGACAAATATACTTTGAGGAAATCAATGATCCCTTCTTTTATTACAATGGAGCAATCAAAAAAGGTATGAATCTAAAAGTTCATCTTCTGGTGATTTGTTTGCCCTATGCTGCTGCTTAGATTTCTATTGAGAAAATAGAGGACAAATTTAACAAAGAATAATCCTCTCAGGAATTTTAGAATTGTTTCCTGAGGAAGAGACTGTAGGACTGTTTTTCCTTTCCATTCTCTAACTCTTAAACTGGGGGAAAAGAACTTTTGTGTTTAAAACCTTTTCATGTTAGCATTGCTGTTCTGGATTGCTGAGGTTGGGATTGTGAAACTAAGGGCACAGAAAGATGACAGCATATCTTGTTGTCCTGGTGGTTGTGGGCGGCTTCTTCATTTGGTGTTTTTTTATGTGCAAATCGCTTGTTTAAAAATCCTGTTTTGTTCAGGTTCTTCTAATAGGAAAATCCATAAACTTCTTGCATCAAGTTTGTCATGATCAAACTCCATCCACAAAGATGATTGCTGTTGCAAAATCTGCAGAGTCTTCAAAAGATGGTACAGTATTCATATTATTTATTCAGTGTCTCCCCTTTGAACTGACCTCCCGTACAATACGTGTTTTAGACTGTAAACTGACTTTATGGATGGTGGGGTGGAAAGGAGCACAAAAGTCCCATCTGCCTTAAAATATAGATAATATAATGGATACTTCTTTTTTACAGAAGATGTATGTTGATGCATGTGCATAATTTTCTTAATTTGATAGGTTTGCTGGATGTTTGTTAATGTACTGAATTTCTGAATGAAACCATTTTAAAAAACAGTTCGCCTTCAGCTGCCTCAGCTGGGGTGGGAGCAGGGATATTCTTGAGTGCTGCAACAAGAATATAGTATGTTTGACTTCTCATCAAATATACTTCATCATACAATTCTGTAATAATACTGAGTTAACTTTGTGGTTGAAAAATAAAAATACTCAATTGGTTGTAAATAAGAGAATGAGCAATAAAAACAGGACAGAAGCCTTTTTAACCTTTCTGTTAATGCACCATGCCAATATGTCAAAAAAAATTAAGTATGTGGAAGGTTAGTAAAATTCTTTTTGAAGATTACTTAAAATTGGGGTTGCTGGCTGTTGAACATGGAACCAAAACTTAACTATCAGAATTCCTTCAGTTTATTTTATTTTATTTAAAACAGATCTCGATTTTAATGAATGAGAACTTGTATATCATTTGGAGTTATTTTTTGGTGGCATGTTTGTTGCAATGAAATTAACATCGTTATGACCAAAGATAGCAAATAGTAAGCATCTAAACCAAAGAGGCTTTATGTCTGAATACTAAGCAAAAATTGTGTAGGATACCGCTACATCTCAGAGAAAGGAATGATTGCTGCCTTCTGGTGAAAGTGGTATTTTGCCTCTGTAACTTCTTTTGATAACTTGTTTAATATACCAAAGATAGTCTAACTGTTAAGATATCCCAGTGAGCTGTAAGTTTTCTGATGCTAATCATCTACATATTTTTCTGTCAAATTCTTGTTTTCAAAGAATATCCTTCTTTACACTTTAGAACATAATATTACTTACATAATAACTTTAAAGCTTGTGTATGTGGGGTTGTTGGGTTTGGGGTTTTTTTTCCCCCCAAATAACCTTGGATTAGTTTTAATAGTAACTCTTCACAGTATGGATTTCTGGCATGAGTACCTCCATGAAAAATGTTCTAGTAATAAAATCCCACCCACATCTGGAAGAATAAGTCATCTAATAATGTGATTCTTGTACCATGTTCAGTGCTTGCTTAGTCAAAGATAAGCCTAAAGTGCAGAGAGGGGTCAGGGTTAAGTGAATAAGGGCTATAAATGCATTTAAACAATCATCATGCCAGCTACTCCTGGAAAAAAGGAAAAAACATTCTTTGGCTGCACTATTTTCACCACTTTATACAGCATTTATGGCCGTGCTTTTCCAATATTACTTTAAATTTGCACTTGTTTCTCTCTCTCCTTGACTGAATGGAAGATCTGTGCAAATGCAGGTTTCCTATTATGTAGGGGATGAGTGCTTCAAAGCACCTACATTATCTTAAGTGCTGAGAATAACTGTTTGAGACAGAAGCATAGTTTTAGAAATATGTTACTCTATCTGCAGTGTGCTGAAGGCATGCTGACCTTGTGGTTGGCAGCCTAAATACCTCGTGGTATTGCATTGCTTTAATTTTGCATGAAACTGCATTTGCGTTTAGGGCATTTTACCCATTTAATCCTGAAAGAACATCCTCTGTCAGAGACGTTGGAAATGCTTCCTTTCATGCTTGTTTGTGCCATCTGACAATATTCTGAAAGTCCTTTTAGATAATTACTTATTATTAAGATCATGGAAAGCTAGGATGTCAGCCTGAGTTCTGGATGCTTTTTCTCATTTTAAATCTCAATATTTCATGGGTTTGGCTGTGTTATTGCTTTCATTTGCTTTGGGATCTTAATGATCATGTTTCTCCAGCTTCCTTTTGATGCTGAAGTAAGCAGGGTGTAGAAAACTGTCTGAACATGTATTAAAACAAGAGGTCTGACATAACTGTATACAAGTTGGTCATCTTGCCTGGCAGGGAATTTTACAGCTTCTGGGAGAGAGGAACAGTAAGAAAGGCAGATAAAGTGACCTCAGCCCCAACATGTAGTTGTAGTCCATAGTTTGGGGTCTTCTGGACCAGGAATGACACTACATTCAGTAGCAGCTCATGGACCTGCCTGTCAGTGCTTTTAGTCTGACCCTTTCTTTATCCATTTCTGGCTTTTCAGTGTTCTGAGATCATTTTGCACAGTTTTCAAAACTTGTGCCTAGGCCTCTTGTTTGTTGATGTAAACAACCTTTTTAGCAGTTTTGCATGGCAAACGGGAATGCTGCGTTTTGCCTGTGCTGGGGTGTGTGTGTCTATGCAGAGGTGGTGCATTACAACTACATAGGTAAAACTGAACTTTCCAGTCTGAGTTGAAGGACTGTGGCCAGGTCACTTCCTTCAAGGCAAGAGGATCAGTACTAAGGAGAGGGGAAAGGCTGCTTTTCCTGCTTGAGACAGTAAGAAGTCGAGACTGGTCTGTGTGTCTCAGAGGTACTGCCTTAGACACGCTCACCCCTGTGTGAGGACCAGCATGCCTGACATGGTGGGCTGGCTACAGACAAGCCAGGGAGTTGCCTTCTGGCTTTGCCTGTGCCTTGAGCTGGTGCTAGGCCCAACCTCTGTGTCCAGTGGCTGAAGATACTGGCTGGTAACTCTCTCTGGATTGGCTTGTTCCCTCTTGTTTTGCCTGTAAGGCTCACAGCATCTTGAGGAAGGACACTTGCACTTACTGCAGGTTGTATTAATTCTCACATCTGTAAGGTTGATGTGTGTTACTTGACTAAGTAGTATTTCTCTTGTGTAAGGATTTTAAACACAGCAATGTATTATAAAAGTGTCATCTTGTTGACATCTCTTGCACTTTTTGTGTCTTATGGAGAGTTTCACTGGTTACTGAATCATAGTTTGGAAACCTCTGGGAATGTCAGTGAACCAGACATTGAATTTTCCCTTTTTAAAGAGTGACTTCTTTATTAGAGCCACTGCTTATTTCTTCAGTTTGTAAGCATTTTATTAATTGAGTAGTTAAAGTGAGAGTATATCCTTTAATGCTGAAGAAGGTCTGATTTTTGTGATCGTTGGCAATCCAGTATTTGGAGTATTGTTCCATGTTGCCTGAAGAGGCTGCAGTTCTTGCTATCTTGTAACAGCTTTACCTGAGTCCCTTTCTCGATAAGCTTATAGTTATAGAAAACAGTGAAATAAGCTTCCTACTACTTTCTACTGCTTCCTGCTTTCTGTCCCCAAATTGCCTTGCATTAAAGATGGAGAGAAAATATCAGGTTGCTGGCTGTCCCCCAGGTAAAACGAGAATCTCTCGTTCTTTTATATATAGAAACTCTCTTCTGAGTTTTTTAACATCCTGATTCTTTGATTTATTTTTCCCCAGACCCTTAGAAGTGCCTTCTGATTTAGATTCTCCCCAACAAAGGTTTTTCCTAACTCTGAGCTTTTAGATCTCCATAAATTATTTCATTTGTAAACTGTGATATTTCAGCAAGCTTAAAAATCCCCACCTTTTTCTGTAAAAGTGACATAATACGAGCTTCTACTGGAAAGTACAAACTGGGCACAGATTAAAAGTAATATTGTTGAAGTATAGGCTGCTTTAGACTTGCTTTTGCTTTGGCTATGGCAAATGTATAGCTGAGTGGATCAGAAGAAATGGCAGTTTTTCTGTTTGTGTGTTTCAACTCCAAAGCTTGTTTGCCTCAGTTTTGGAAAACTACTAATTTAATTTTAATTTTTATTTTCTTTTAGCTGCTGATTTGTTCACAGATCTGGAAAACGCATTTCAAGAGAAAATTGATGCAGCTTATTTTGAAACCAGCAAATACCTGCTGGATGTTCTCAATAAGAAGTACAATTTGCTGGAACACATGCAGGCCATGAGGCGCTACTTGTTACTTGGTCAAGGAGACTTTATCAGGCATTTAATGGACTTGCTCAAGTAAGACAATAGGAAGGGTAATTGTGTTGAATTTCTGATGCTTCTGTGCATGATCAGCACAGAAACTTTTTCGCTTTTTGAAGAGGACCCTCTAAGTACCTTGTTCAATTAAACCATTGAGTAATAACTTTTAAATTCTATTTTGGATTTAATTTCTTTGACCCTGAGGCTTAAAATTTGTTCTTCCTTTTTGATTAGGCATACATACAGTACCATTTCACAAAGTCTTGAAAAGTTGCACTAATGTAGATATCTTTATGCCAGCCCTGTGACAGCCTCGAGGATGTTGGCACTTCTCTTGCTCCTGTCAGCAAATTTAAGCAGAAAAGTTCTGCTGCTCTTGATGCTGCTGGTTAGCGCTGCTGGGACTGTTAGGCCTCTCTGTATTTTGGGGGTGTTTGGTCCAAAACATTGTTTCAAAACCCCTCAATGCAATTTAAAAAATCTAATTGATTCCTCACTGGCTTCTGTTTTAAGCACCCAGGTGCACCCACAACTACCGATTCCAGTTCTTAAAGTGTATTGAGAACTCACTTTTACATGGTGGTGCTACTGATGAAATTTAGTCAGTCAGAAGGGTTGTTTGCAAAGCTTTTCTTTGATCTAGAGGTCAGGCTTTGTAATAGAGCTTTCATTAACTTGTTTGTAAATCAAAATCAAGATTGTCTGCTGGCAGTTTGTACATGACTATGCTTTTTAATGTGAAGCAGAATAAGGTTGGTTTGTGGAGTCAGTATTACATTTGAGGCAGAAGGAGTGAGAGGCTTTCCAGTACTGATCCTGAGGGAAAGAGAGAGGTAGTACAAGACCTGCATGTTGCAACTCTTTGGAAAGTTGGAGTTACGTAGAGGGGGAGTGGGTTTCTGTGTTTCTGCCAGCACTTCTGAGCCTACAAGATGGCGATCAGAAGGTTTCTGAAAACTGAAGTGAAATTATTGGTTTGATGTGCTAATGATGTAATCTGCCTCATTTTAGATATGAATGCAACTCAGATTACAGACTAGCTAAACTAGCAATCCTGGTAACTTCAAATTACTGGCATTAAATGAGGATTAAGTTACTCCTCATGCTAATGTTCAGGAGTATAGCTGCATATGAATACACATACTCTGCTCATACTCTGTGCAAATATTTTGCTCACTGCTTCTTCATGATTAAGACTGAAAGAGTAATACGAGAAGTTTTTAATGTCTCTTAGAAAAGAGTTTTGCTGTGTGCTGCAGTAACTACTGAATTCCTGCTGCAGAGTATTTCAGTAATGTGCTATGACTGTTTCATAACCACCAGGCCAGAGCTTGCACGACCAGCTACCACCTTATATCAGCATAATCTAACTGGAATCCTGGAAACAGCAGTGAGGGCAACAAATGCCCAGTTCGATAATCCTGAGATTCTCAAGCGATTGGATGTTCGACTTCTGGAGGTCTGTTGCATCGTGGTGACTCTGACCTGAAACATACCTTTGTGTGTGTGTGTGTATACATGCAGACATCTATTTTGTGTGTGTATATGAGTACATTTCTCCCCTTCCTTACCACTGAAGTGTACTTTGAATAATATAAAGGTCATTTAGTAAGTCTTCTTATTTTCCCTTTCCTTGTCTGTTGTCTATTTGTATTTCAAGATGTGGGTTTGCAGCCATTGACAGTACAAGGTTGACTATTTGGGGCCTAACAGAAATTTATGCTGATGGCCCTGATTTGAGGTTCTCCAAACAGCTCTTACTGCTGTTGCTCTTACAAGAATTGGAGCAGGAAGGGGCAGGTTGGGGTGTGTGTCTTCTTCTTGCCCTTAGTTAAAAAAAGAAAAGCATTGAAAGCACATTTCATGGAAGAGACCTGTGGTAAGAAACTTTAATTAATGTGAAAGCTTCATTCCCAGAGGTGAGACTTTACTGATGAGCTATAGCATCTGAAATAAGTATTTCAGATGCCAAAGAATTTTTTCCTTACCTTTATTTCCCTTTATTGTGTTCAGTGGAGAAACACTGACATTAGAAACATCAATATTTGTGTGAGATGAGTCTCACCCTTGTATCACAGGGTTTGATTAATTTTTGCTAAATCTGCTACTTTCAGCAAAAAACTCCTGTATCTCTTGTTGATGTGGATGCTTGTTTGCTCATAGGCCTTTCATAGGCTTGTTTGCTCATGAAAGAGTAAGCAAGAGTTGGTCTTCAGCATTAGTATGCTCTGATTATACACTGACAGTAGCATATCTTTTTAACCCAGGTGTCTCCTGGGGACACTGGATGGGATGTCTTCAGCCTGGACTATCATGTCGATGGGCCAATAGCAACGGTAATGTCATACACTGCTGGTTCTGAATGTGTCTTGGGTGCTGAATTAAATTGCTAAGTGGTTTTTTTTTTAATTGAGGTAACCTTTTTTTGTTTTGCAGTGTGAGATCAGAGATGGTATTTTTGGCATCTAGGATGTACCTACTGTATTAACAGTTAAACAAAAATCTCAATTCTTAGCAGTTAACTGTGAGTGCTGAAAAGCTGCGTTTAAAACAGTCATTACTGAAAATCAGTAATTCATTTGTTCCAGCAGTTTTTAGCAAGTACTTAATAAATTGAGTGCTCCTATTCTTTGATAATTATTAGTCTGTAGATGTTAATTTGGGAAAATTTGCAAGGAACTGAAGAATGTATTTGTGGAGAACTTACTTATGCTGTCTAAATGGCATTTGATCGATAGTTGCACTGTTTATCAGAATGTATTTAGCCTCGATAAAGAACTTGTAAAGAACTTTTTTTTTAAGCAGGACGAACTGTGAGTCTGACCAGCAGAAGGCATTTTCATGTGCAACTTTAAAGGAGGCTTAGGCTTTATGTTCACCCCTTCTTATGCTTCCAGCAGTGCCCTCTGCCTACTTAAATGCTAGGTAACAGTACAGCCTTCAAGGGAGGATCTTTCCAAAAGCTCTGGGAGTTCCAGGAAACTTTTTTTTTTGCTATATTTACCAATAAACTGCATGGATCAGGTAAGATGGACTGTGAAGAGGTTCTTGGTACTTCAGGACATATGGTATGTCTATTAATTTGTACTGATATTTTCTTTATTCTGTAGGTATTTACACGTGAGTGCATGAGCCACTACTTAAGAGTATTTAATTTCCTTTGGAGAGCGAAGAGAATGGAATATATTCTTACTGATATATGGAAAGGACATATGTGCAATGCAAAACTTCTGAAAAGTATGCCAGGTGAGAGGTGTCCAGATGGATGACATGCTTGTAAAATGGATTTACATGACTGCGTTTTATTTTATGTGTGTTAAGGGGCGGGGGGGAAAGGTCTGATGAATGATGTACAGATTAATTTTGTATTTTGTTGCTCCTCTTGGCTGGCTGTTTAATGTAGGTAATGGTGATGATGAAGGTTAAACAGCATTATTGTAAATGGAAGTTTCCTATTTGTTGTTTTACTTAATCCTTGGTCCCTTTCTTGAAAAGTCACACTAATACAAGTATCTTTATGCTGGCCCAGTTGTGAGACTGTAACTCTTCCATCCCTTTGTAGTCATATTCCTTTAGGCCTTCCTATTTGTACCCCATGTCTCCCTCTTTCTTGTGCTGTCTGTTAACTATTTAGTCTCATACATGCACAGTTCTGAATTGACTAGTTTTACCTTCACTTATTCCCTTTGCTTTTGTTTAGCTAAGAACAGAAGAGGCTGAGAAGAGAAAGATATTTTAGAAGAAATAAGAAAGCTCTGAAATGTAGCGGCTCTGGTGTATATTTCATGGACTGGGACTTTTTGATCCTATTTCTCAGTTAGAGAATATAGTCATATTTGTGAGCATCCGTACTGGTTCACTCTTGAATTTTTTTTAATCAATCTACATTTCTTTCAGTAAAAAATACCTATTGAGAGTTACACTTCTTTATGTCACAGTAATACTTTCAAGTTTATTGTTTTATAATTAAGAACTTTTGGTGGGTGGGAGAGGACACCTGGCCTCAGAAGGTCACTCCTGCTACCAATAAGATTTATTAGTGGCTGTGTTACGAAGTATTCAATTTGGTGACAAAAAATTTACCAAGCTGATTTGTTGGCTGTGCTTGTCCTTGCAGTCCTTAACATGCCATCTCTGGATTTTTTTACAGAGCTTTCTGGGGTGCTGCATCAGTGTCACGTTCTGGCATCAGAAATGGTCCATTTCATTCATCAAATGCAGTATTACATTACATTTGAGGTATACTCTACCCATGCGATTAGTTACTTGGAAAATGAAGCACTTTTAATATTCTGTATGTGTTGTGTCTTAAATTTCAAAGAGCTTGTCATCTAGCAAATCAAAACGGCCCAATCCTGTATCATTGCTCCAGGTGCTTGAATGTTCATGGGATGAACTCTGGAACAAGGTCCAACAAGCACAGGACTTGGATCACATCATTGCAGCTCATGAAGTTTTTCTGGACACAATCATAGCTCGGTGCTTGCTGGATAGTGATTCCAGGGTAAGTCTTCTCCTTTGCATGAAATTGTAACTTTATGATCTTGGCATATGTGTTAGGAACCACCTTCTTTAACATGGTAGGAGCAAAGGGAAAGATCATTTTTATTCCTCTGATACATGATTTTATAATGATAGGTTCTGTACCTACTGTCCAGACATAGTGACACATGTTGATAAAAAACTTGCTGCAGTGTGGGCCAGTTGTTTTTCGTCCTAAGAAGCTGTGTGATCATGCAACAGCTGCCTTAGGGCTTTGCAAAACAGCCTCTCTGGCTGTGTAAAAAAGATTGTTTTTTTATTTACTCCTATTGTGGAGAAAGGTGGTAACCTAAAACTCTTGTGCTGTGCAGCTGTTTAATTAAAATCAATTATTTTGTTGACTGTCTCACAGGTACTTCTCAACCAGCTTCGAGCAGTTTTTGACCAGATCATTGAGCTCCAGAATGCCCAAGATGCAATGTACAGAGCTGCTCTGGAGGAGCTGCAGCTGAGGTTGCAATTTGAAGAGAGAAAAAAGCAGCGTGAGCTTGAGGTGCAATAAGGATATTACTAGAATGTGAAAATGAATTGAGGCCTTTTATATGTGGAGGATTGTAGATACCATGTAGAGGTACAGCAAAAATGAAAAATGTAGTTGGGACAGATGTAAAAGTCAGCAGCAGTTGCTAGTGACTTCAAGCAAAATTGATGAGTGGTGTTTTTGATTTCTGTCTTGCCCAAAATCTAAGCTGATTTCTCTAGTGGCCTTTGGAGGATGAGAAATTTAGGGCTCTTTTAGATGAAGTAAATGGAACCCTTTTGCAAAAACTGCCATAGCTCCATGTCTGCCTCCCTGCTGCATGACTGTGACATGCAGTGTTGGTGTGAGACTTGCCTGCTTTGCTGACCTCTTCTTTCTTTCATGTGCTGTACAACCCCCAAGGGGGGGTCTGATAGTTTCCATATTGGAGGCTCTATGTTTGTCTTTCTGTGGCAATGGTTGGTTTTTAGAAACCTGATGTAGCTGGGCAGAGGGTGGCCCAGTTAGCAACTTGAATCATATGATGTTTCACCTCTTGTTTGGTTTCTATGTAGGGCAAGTGGGGTGTAACTGCATCAGAAGAGGAAGAAGAGAACAAGAGGATGAAAGAATTTCAAGACTCAATACCTAAAATGTGTTCACAGCTGCGAATACTCACTCACTTTTACCAGGTGCCTCTCAAATTATATTTTTCTAAAATACGCTGAGTTTTGTGTAGAAATGAATTTCAAATATTGAGTAGGTGTAACTTCTATATTCTCGTGTGTGCAGTTTGTGGATCTAGATCTTTGTTTTTTCCCTCTCTACTTGTAAGCCTGTGTTCACTGTTCCTTAGTAGTCAAAGGTTTTATGATCATTTATGTTCCCTGACAAAGGACAAGAGTCATTTCATATAAGTTGTCTTCTTCCTCCAGTAGTGAAAGTAATAGCTATCTTCTGGTGTAGTCTGAGGGGGGGAAAAAGATAGAATTCCTTCTGCATTCCATGTTTTCCTCACTGTCTTTGCAAGTTATTTTTAGTAAATACTGCAGAAAGTTTCTTATTAAGGGCCTAACACTTAATTTTAAGCTCACTGAGGTGGGCAGTGGATAAGATGTTTGGGAGAACATGTGCAGGCTATCTTCTATAAGTAGTTTATTCTGGCTTTGTCTTAATTTGTTATATCTGATGCGAAAGCTACCATTCCCCAGAAAAATGAGCCTAAGTCTTTAAGTGTAGGTTGTAAATAAATTGTGGTTTATGTGCTCTACAAGATTGCTACAAGTTGGCAATGTAGGTGTTGCCTGCTTGGACTGTATTCATGCTGAGCCCTACTATGGATTTTACATACAGGATTTCCCCTGGCCAGCCTTGGTCATCTTTGGAGATAATGGAGTGCTCTAGTTGTGGGTGTGTTCATGTTAATATTTAGTGGAGATTAGGAATGAGCTCTTCAAGTGAGTCTTCTCATCCTCCCTAAGTCCTCTGCTTTCCTGTGTCCTGCAGGACTCTTGCAGTGGCATGGCTAGGGCTGAATGGGAAGATGGGATGCAGAGGTGTGCCTCCCACATGCCAAGTGCAAATCCCCCATCAAATCACTCCAAATGCACAGTCTAGTTGGGTCTGCAGCACTGACTGCCCTACTGGGCACATGCTTTGCTGTTTTGGGGTGTAAGTCCTGCTGTACTACCCATATCAAATGGGTATGTTTGAAGCAAGCAGTACTCTAAGGCTGGCCTGGATGGCATTGGACCCGCAACATGGACTCAAGGTGAGGTCTCCTGTTGGCACAGATTGGATCCTGAATGCTGTCCCGAGGCAGTGGCACGCAGGGGCAGCTGCTCTGCAGCCTGGGAGTCTTCTGACATTTGGAGTGTGCCAGCAGGGCACAGGGGTTGGGGAGCAAGCTTTAAAAGACTAAGCTGTTTGCACTGGAGACTCTGGCATGCACAGCAGATACTTGAAAAATAAAAATGAAGGTCTGGGTTTTTGCAGAAAGTATGAATCCAGCATATCTGATTTGTTAACTGTTGGATATGGACCCTTGTGCTTGCCTTTCCCCAGATTCTCTCTGCCTCTTTACCAGGTCTGTGCACCACCTGATGTTCCTGTGCAAAATGCACCAGGGCTGTTTTCTTAGCTGTCTCTGGGTTTTTCTTTCCCCCTCAGGGAATCGTCCAGCAGTTCTTGGTCCTGCTGACAACCAGTTCTGATGAGAGCCTTCGGTTCCTGAGCTTTAGACTGGACTTCAACGAGCACTACAAGGCCAGGGAGCCACGGCTGCGTGTGTCGCTGGGCACACGAGGCAGGCGCAGCTCTCACGTGTGACACAGCTGCCGAGGGGGCACCGAAGGTGTGGGACCTCCCGCTGGACACACGGCCGCCGCTGGGGACAGTGCAAGCAGACGCTGGGATCGGTGTCTGCCGTTCTGCAGGCAACATGTTTTCAGTCATGTGATTGTGTGACACTGGATAGCAGAAAGCAAAAAAAGCAGGGTTTTTTACACTGATGTTTCTAGAATTACCAGACTGTATGGGCTGATTGAACCTCATGCAATCAACTTGTTAAATCATCCTTTTAAACAAACGCCAATTTTATTTGAAGCTTTCTGAGCTTTTTCCACTGTAACTTATATCTGTGTCAAAGGAATCACATGTTCTTTTGTTTATAGAAAGCACCATTTCCTTTTTTAACAAGAAAATAAGAAGGTTATTTTTTCTATATGTACTTGTTCTATTTGAAGAGAGCTTTTGTTAAAGCCAACAGATCCAGGACCCAGACCTATTGTCCTTGTTAAGAAGCTATACAGCATTTCGTTATGCTGATTTTCAGTGTTGTGATGTGTTTGACTGTGTGAGAAACTTTGTATCAGGAGACATAAACTTATATTTAATTTTTTTGTTGTTTTCAAAGTTAAAAACCTGAAATAAAAATTTAGTGGGGAAATTCTATGGTTACTGTACAGGAGCAAACTATAGAAGCAGAGTCAGGAGTGTACCTGTTGCACATAAGATCTAAAAATGAGGTTAGAGCCTCGGTACTGAAGGGAAGTGTTGGTTAAGCTTGAATACTTAGTGTTCAAAATCAGATATGTAGAAACAAACTGACTTGGCTAATGTTGACTTCATTCTCTTCTCTTTCCTATTTTTTTCATTGTAAATATTTATATATTGCTGTTCAGATGTTGGGGAGAGGAGGGGGATTCTTCTTTTGCAAAGTTGTCATTATATCAGGTCATTTATTATGTTCCACAAGTGCGAGCTTAGAAAAATAAAAACACAAATATCTTTCAAACAAGTGTGTTGCTTTTTGTAATTGAAAGTTTATGGTTTTTTCACAGGTTAGGAAAGGAGAATCTTCCAGTCAGAAGCATATTGATTTACAGATTGCTTCCCATTGCAGGATTGTGGTACTAGTCTTAACTGAGAGTTGTGTGCAGTTCATTAATTAACAATTGCCCTCAGATCAACCAGGTCCGAGGCCTTTTTTGCCTTTTGCCCTTGCTCTGCTTGAACCCTTGGGAGACAGAGGCACCTGTCAGGCCATTCAGGTAAGGCTCCTGTGAGTGATCATGGCAGTGAGCTCTGATGGGGACCGTGTGCTGACTTGCAGCCCTAGACTAGCTGGTTTGCTCTCTGGACACCAGGATTGCTGTTGTGCAGGCCTTGGAATCCTTGCTTTTGTTAAAACATGTAAGGCTTTTAATCCTGTGCCCTGCTGGTGCAGGTACTGTCACGGGGTGTCGTGTGCAGGCAGCATTTCAGCCGTGAGCAAGGATGGACTCTGAAGCCGGTGCTACTTGGTGAGCCAAGGGAAAGTTGAAGGGTGCTCAGCTTGGCATCATAAGGTCATGGATCATTTGACAGCCAGAAATAACTCCATGTTTGCCAGTGTGGTGGGAACATATTGTTGGAAAGTCTGGAAGAACAGCAAAGATTATTTGTGTTTTGACCAAAACTCAGAAGAAAGTTAGCTGCATGGGCACTCTTTCGGCTGTTGGGTTGAGAGATGGGTGTTGCATGATCACATCATTAGACAAGTCAGAGGCCAGAGAGGCAGCACCAATGTTGGAATTAGAGGACAAGTTCCAGAGGAAAGTTAAATTCTCTTTGCTCCTCAAATGAATCCAGCAGTACCCAGGAAACCTACAGTAGTGGCCATGCTGTGGATGATCATTTTGAGGTGATTCTACAGCAAGCTGTTGATCTGGGAAAAGTCTTCACTGCTGCAGGAGTTGCTCTGACTGCCAGGCTGAGGGGACCAGTGGGGACCCCATTGTCCTCATGCTCTTTTGCGGGGAGACACCAGTCTCTTATCCTCTAACCTGGTAGCTGTTATGTTTATTTCAATCTATGTGGGTTTTCTTGTGACAACCTCACCTCTGTTGGACTAATGGATCCAGCAATTCCGAAAAAAAGTGGGAGAGAAATCATCTTATATTTCATTTGTGCCCAAAGACCAATATTGAATTCTACATAAACAGATATAGTGACAGGCTCCTGCTGCTGTGACTGCACAAGTGGCTTTCCTTGTAGTGGGTGGCAGCAACACCATTAAGGTATATTTCTGAGGAGAAACATGAGATTTTCACCTCTATTTTTCAATACTGAAGTTATATACTACAGTCACTGTTAAAGAATAATTCTTAGCAACACATTAACTATACAAGGCTGTTCTTTACTTTTAATGCACACTTCTGGCTGGTAATTTCAGTGTTTTTCTCTTAGAGTTACAGTGTCTGAAAATACGAATAGTGCTGTGGGTCTGTGTCTCCAGCCATGTTTCCAGGCTGGAAAAAACCCAGCTCCTTGTCACTGTATCCTGTCCCAGGGCCTTTGCTAACTCAGCCTGCACGCTCGGCCCCTTCCTTTTCAGGTTTTCCAAGGCCTGAAGAAATTTTGGAGAAACTGTAGTAAAAGTAGAAATGCAGAAACTGGGAATAAAACTGTCACCCAACTTAGGATGCCATACAATATGGGACACTCTTCTGGGTGAAGGGCTGTCAATGGGGTGCTACCACTATCACAAATACTTTAAAAGGAAAAGAGCTGGAAAATATTTATTCTTTTAAACTACAAGGGATATTGTTCTGGTAACTGAAGGAAAATAATATCTTAACCAGTATGAACTCTCAAGAAGAAAAAGTTAAAAACCCCTGAAAATTTGATCTCCCTCTGTTACAATAGCTCGACTGCACCAAGGTACAGTATGAGGCAGCTTAGTATTTTAGAAGCATCCCCTAGGACATGCAGAAGCTCATGATATAATGTATTTTCCAGTGAATTAGTTATAAGCTTAGGGTAGGAGATCAAGGACAGAATATAATCATAATCCAGTTTTATTTAAGTGATTCTTTTTGCTCAAGGCCCTGTGTGTTTTCTCCTCTTATATCAGATGCAGTGAATAAATGCCAAGGTCTCTCAGCCTTACACGGGAGCAAACTATTTTTTTTAAAAAGTCTGAAGCTACAATATTTATTTTGTTAAAATTAGTTGTGGAAGGATTTTATCTTCCTCCTGTCACATATGTAAGATGTTAATGTTTTGGACAAGAATTTTTTCAACCTTTTAAAATAGCATTTCTATCAAGAATGGCCAGTTACCTTTGGTCAACGTGAAGCTATAACTTCCAGTATGCTAATCTAACCACTCTGTTCAGTATTCAGGACACTCTTTAAGTACATATGTAACTTTTTAAACACACTAAGAGTTGAAAGATAGTAAGTGATTTAAAAAAAGGGAGGCATTTGGACAGAAAATTGAAGCTTTGTTTAAAACTTCTAGACTTAAATATTGGAGTTGTCCGTGATCTTGCATGAATGTTTCCTAAAGCTGGCCTTAGAAACAAGCTGTGGGTGTGCACATTTGTACTCATTTCAACTTTCACCTGAATGAGCAGCCTCAGAGATGACAGAATATATTTCACACTCACATAAGGGTGCTCAGGGACTTCTGCAAAGTGCCTCATTAATTTTGAAAATCATCTTTTGACTACTTGAAACCTAAAATGCCACTCTAGCCTCTAATAAGATTCTGCTAACTGGAGAGAGGAAAAAGTTGGGAGAGCTGCATGAGATGTGCAAATACTGGCAAGTAGAGCAGGGACAGATACAAGAACCTGCTGTTTCAGAAGTCAGAGGAATTAATTCTGTCTGGTTTCTACAAGGGCATTGTAACCATTGCCTGCTCTACCCTATTTAACAAAACAAAATTATTTACAATACCAAGGGTAACAATAAACAATTACAAGTAAAATACATAAAAGTTTCTACTGCCATTGATTTAACAAGTCATATATCATTCTGAGGGCTTGCTGAACCACAATTTTAAAATAAATGAAAACATGTTATTTTTATGTTGACAAGGAATACTATGAATTTAAGGTATGAACCACTCGGACTCCCTAAAGTAACAGGCTCCCTGATGTAGTATTTTAACTATTTTTGTTAGCTTGGTCTTTAGGGCGTGAGTATGGTTCCTAAGGCTTAACTTGGTGCTTACTCTCTTTCACCGGAAGAGCGGGAAAGGTACCTCAGTCAGTATTTATTTTCTTTCTTTTTGTTCCAAAGTTAGCTTATTTGCTAATACACTTTGACTACCCAATATTGTACACTCTTTCATAACATCATTGGACTAAATCCTGAGTGCTGCATGAGTGGAAATAGAAACTCAAGGGCAGGTGAAAAGCCAAAGCTGACCAGAGTTGTATGGGGTCAGAGAGAACACAGAGGCCAGGAGAGTTAAAGAATCCAGTGATGGATATTCATTCACAAAGGGAGAGAAAAGCAGAGAAGAGAGCAGGAATCCTGAAAGGCATCAAATGGTGGCCAAAGAGATGCTCAGGAAATAGTAGAGAAAGAAAAACATACCAAGAAAAGCTGAGGAGTGTAGGAGGTGAAATTTCTATCACTGCGCAGTTAATTTACTTTAGCTCTTTGTGGAGCAAATTATGTTAAATGTTTTCCTTCAGAAGTTATCAGAACAGCAATTAAGTTAGCTAAACATTTGGGTACAGAAAATGCAATTGGAGTGATTATTACCATCAGTCAGAACATTAAAAGATATGATAGCAAAAAGCTGTCACAAGGTGATTACCCCGTGTATGAATTCTTCCAGTGCCACAGAAAATGAAAATTAATTATTTGCATTTGAGTTACCTGCCAGAAGAACAAGGTAGTTAGGCATCTAGGATGCCTCTCACTTCTACAATGGGAACATTCCCAAAGCTGCTCAAGACCACTTCATCACCCTTTAAAGCTTTTCCAAAAATTACCAAGAGGGAGGCAAAGAACACAGTATTCTGCCTTTCTTTCTAACAAGGCACTACCTTCACTCCTTAAAAGAGGGATATTTGTACTGACTTTTACCTCTTTTTTTTGTTGAACTGTGCTGAAGAGCATAAAGAAACAGGGAAATTACAGACGGGCTTGCAACAGTAATTAAAAAGGCAAATGGGAACTTTTCTTTAACAACCTAGTGTGTAAAAATAAGATTTGGAGCATATTATGATGAGTAAAAAAGGAAAAAACTAAAATTCTCTAGACAACAAGCAATTGAATCATCAGATGGAGAGAAGTGAAATTGCACCATTTAGTGGTGAACAGAAAGCATAAAGAGAACATAAATGTGGGGTGAAAGTGGTATTTGATAAATGAGAAAAGAATAATTTCCACTCATTGCAACTTTATTAACACAACTAAAGTTTAAGACAAAGCCAGAATCAGATCCAGACTTACCCCAGAGTTAGCATATGTGCACAGGTTCCAGTATTTCACAGGCAAAATGTTCTGGAAATCTAAAGAAATCTCCTTCAAATGAAAAGATCAAAACAGACATTAATAACAGAATAGGAAATAATTACAATAAAATGAGTAATTGGATGCTAGCCAGGAAGCAAAATAAAATAATAAATGTTACCATGTCCTTGAGTCACTGTAAGTGACTCAGAAGAAATAGCTGTGTAGAAGAAGTTTACATCTGCTTGTGGCTTAAACTAGAGAGTTTCTTAATGGGCAATTTTATAACTGCAGGCTTATTTTAGGCTTGTCCTTTCTCCTTTATTTATAAAGAACTCCTCAAAATCAACTTTAAAGGGGTAGCAAGGTACCAAACAAGATCAGATTTTTTGGTTCAGTTTTGGCAAGCTGATTTGGATGCACGTTATTACTTGTAACAGGCACCTGGCCATGCTGAGGGACTTCCAAACCTCACCAGCAGAATTAACTGTATCAGGATGCAGAAGAATAGAAATCCTGCCGATCCCATACCTTGCCAGAGCCAGTGATGCTGACAGTGCAGTGTCACACATGCCACAGATGTGATCACTCTGCGTCCTATGTCAGACCAATCTTTTGCAGTGACTTGCAGAGCTGCAGCTGAAGCTCTTCATAAACCTCTCACATTTCTTGGACCCACTGACCTGTGCTCTAGTACATGGATACAGAGCAGAAGCAGCTTGCTTTTCAAACTCAGAGACTGAAATTCCTGAAGCAGCCTTTAGAGGACAGCGGAGAATTGCAAATGATGCATTTTCAGCTGTGGCCTCATAATCCGGGATACTTCGGTTTTTATACGAATTATGAATTCCAATTCAAAGTGGAGACAAAGTAATAATGTGTGCTGTTCATAGGCTATGCTTTTTCAAGACAAGGTTGTGACTTGTATCAGCCATGTATTTTTAATTATATTGTAGTTTTTTCTATCATTAAGAATTCTACTTTCCATCTGGCTAAGCCATGGCCTCACTGAATGAACAGCTGCATTGTCAAAAGGAGCTCACTGCTTCATGTTGAGGTCTAATGGAAAAGGTAACAGTGTCCCCCAATAAAAAATAATGGCGACCCTTTCTGGAGGCTCTGGTGATCCTAGCCTTTGGCATGGGGGTTTTAAATCTAAGAAATTTGCTGGCTGGGTCAAAATGTTGCACATCTCCGTCCCTGGGAAATCTTGGGTCGAATTTTAGGACAGCTTCTACCAATTATTAGACTGGAGTTAGGTTTTACTTGAAATGGCTAGAAGCTGGCTGGGGCAGATGGGCAGAGCCTCTGCTGTTCTGGGGTGCCATGTGCTGCTGTACAACCCACACTAGATGGGTCTGTGTGAAGCAAGCGGTGCTCTAATGCTGGCCTGGATGGTGTCGGACCTGCAACATGGGCTCAAGGTGAGGCCTCCTGTTGGCACACGTTGGATCCTGAATGCTGTCCCGAGGCAGTGGCAAAGGAGAACATGCTTTAAAAGACCAAGCTGCTTCCACTGGAGACTCTGATGTTCATGGCAGGCATTGAAAGTTACAAATGCTGACAACCAGTTCTGATGAGAGCCTTCGGTTCCTGAGCTTTAGACTGGACTTCAACGAGCACTACAAGGCCAGGGAGCCACGGCTGCGTGTGTCGCTGGGCACACGAGGCAGGCGCAGCTCTCACGTGTGACACAGCTGCCGAGGGGGCACCGAAGGTGTGGGACGTCCCGCTGGACACACGGCCGCCGCTGGGGACAGTGCAAGCAGACGCTGGGATCGGTGTCTGCCGTTCTGCAGGCAACATGTTTTCAGTCATGTGATTGTGTGACACTGGATAGCAGAAAGCAAAAAAAGCAGGGTTTTTTACACTGATGTTTCTAGAATTACCAGACTGTATGGGCTGATTGAACCTCATGCAATCAACTTGTTAAATCATCCTTTTAAACAAACGCCAATTTTATTTGAAGCTTTCTGAGCTTTTTCCACTGTAACTTATATCTGTGTCAAAGGAATCACATGTTCTTTTGTTTATAGAAAGCACCATTTCCTTTTTTAACAAGAAAACATAAATCATTTTAAATAAATTCTTGTTCTAATTTAAATCACTTTGGTTATAGCCAAGAGTTTTGGATTCAGACCGAATGTTCTTGTTAGGAAATTATATAAAGCATTTGATTATCCTAACTTTCAATACTGTGATAATATTTATAACAAACTTATATACTTTGAATTTTTTCTTTGTTTGTTTTCAAGGTTAGTATTACAAATAGTAGTCATTTAGTAGGGAAATTCTGTGGTTACTGTACAGGAGTGAGCTGTAGAAGCAGATCAGGAGTGGCCTTACTGCTTATGAAGTGTCCTAAGACCTAAAGTTAAAACCCCAATGGTGTCAAAGGAAAGTATTGTTTCTTTTCAAAAACTGATGTTAGAATATATCTCGAGTAATCGAGATTTACTTTATTTCTCTTTCCTTGTTTATTTTCCTGCTATATGTTTATATATTTCTATTCAGATATTGCAGGAGGGAAAGTTTCTGAGTTTGTTTGCAAAAAAGGCATTATGTCAGGTGATTGAAGCATCCATGTATCACGTTTTACAAGTACAAATTTAGAAAAAACCACTTGTCTTTCAAACAATTGTTTTGCCTTTTGCAATAGAAAGACGTTAATTTTTGAGCAGGGTAAGTGAGGAGAAGGCTCCAGTTCTGAGTGCAAGTGGTTTGCAAATCTCTCTAGCAAACAAACCCATTACATGGCTTTGGTGCTAGTATTAACTGTGGTTATAGTTGTGTGGAATTCGTTAATTAAATTTGCTCTCAAATGAACCGCATCTGTGACTTTTTTTGTCCTTTGCCCCTACTTTGCTTGAACCCCTGGGACACAGAGGCACCTCCCAGGCCATGCAGGTGAAGCTGCTCTGATTCATGAGGGTGATGCTTCAGACCTGCAGGTCCAGGCTAAGAGGTTTGTCCTCTGGCCATCTGACAGTGCTGACAGTGAAAGCAGTGCTTCCCAGTGGGCTATCCTGCAGGGTAACCTGCCTTTCCCAGGGGGGATGGACGCAGACCAGTCAATTGCACTTCGCGGTGTAAGAGGAATGAAACTGTAGAGAAGAGGTAACGTTCAGGCAGTGAGACAGCCCCAGGAAGGGGTTGGACACAGGGCAAGGGAGGTGGGGATTCAGCTGTGATGTCATTTTCTTTCTGGACAATTAGACATATCACTCTCAAGAGGAAGCCTTTTAAATTGAAATCAAAAGGAGTAGATTAACTTCTTAGCAGGCTGCCAATCCCTTGAAACAAATCTGCTGACAAGACTTCACAAATTCTGTAGTTGAGGCAAAGTCAATCTTTGGCCTCCTCCCAGCTCCAATACAATGTGCCCGGTATTTTTCACTAGAAGAATCTGGGTTATAGAACCTGCAACTTAGACTGCTGGTCTGTACTAAAGTTTGTTTGAGTGTACTGCATGTTTGACTGTACTAAACTAGTATCATGACCAGTAAATGACCAACTCCACTGTTGGGAGGCAGGCACAGTGGTTCTTCTAAGTTTTCATTTCTGAACAGCAGCTGTGGATAACAGGTATTTGTGATAGTTGCTTATGATTTTGGGATACAGTAGAATTACAGAAATTCTGGTCTTCTTATCCTTTGCTTTTGGTGCTGAGTTAGTGTAGGATGTCTCATGATCAGGCTGCTCTTCTGAAGCCACTGAATCCATACGATTGCCCTAGGACTTCTCTCCTAGAAGTCATGGATAGTTGACTGCAGCTATTGTTGAGATTTGTATTTTGTATGGCAATCGCATCCTCTTTTTTGCTTATATTCCTGAGTTTTGTCTGTATTCTTCTGATTTTGAATCTTTTCTTATATGGGCACTATCAGTATTAGTTATTATTCTTCCTCTATAATAGTAAAAATGTTTCAGAAAAGGACAACAGGTGGACCCAATGATCTGAGAGGTCTTTTCCATCCTTTTCAATTCTCACTGATATGAGTTAAGAGGCCAATTAAAATAAAATTACCTCAAAGATCTCAGTATTGTTACCAGCTAATGACGTACTCCAATGTTCAGTGGTGAATCCTGTGACTGCAAACACTTAATTGCTAATATCAACCACCAAATAAAGAACTATATGTGAGGGGAGGGGATCAGTGGTTTTCTCCATCACTGAAGTAACTACTGAAGCCAATGCTGCCCCAACCAATATGAAATCAGAGACTGCCACAGAGACTGTTATATGGTGTTTTCATACATATCTGCAGCCTTCATGTTCCTCCTATCCAGAGGGAATCATGCAATCCATATGTTAGAGCGGAAGATCCTGCATTGCTGATAATCCTATGGAGTGTTTGATGTTGTTGTGTAATCTTGAGTAATCTGTCTTGACATTGACAAAAAGTTTTCTTTTTCACTTTGTTAGTGTCTCTGAATGAGTGAAAATCCTGAAACAGCAACATTTTTTTGATTTCAGTAGCAACAAAGGGAACTTCCAAGTCATTGCAAATTAATATGCTGTGGAGTATCTCTGTAGACTCTCTCTAGAACTGCTTTTATGGCTGTGGCAGTTTTGATTGTTTTAATTATCTGATTCAGTGAGATGCAGCCGCATTCCCTCTTGTCCTTACAGCCTACCCACAGTTACAGAGAGGATCAAACCAGAGGGAGATCACTGCTGTCTTCCTACATACCTCTTTCACATGTCAGATGCTCAGAGATTTCTTGCTACACAGCGTGGAACTGGGCCTTTAATAGGAACTGATTTGGAGAGCTGTAATTTCAGCATTCAAGGGATACTCGCCAAGCTTTGCTAATGATTTAAATTTGCAGTTGTATTTAATGTTTTTTTTAATCTCTGCACATGTAGTCTGGGCTCTGGAGTGCAGGTCTGGGCTCAAAGCTGCGATCCCAAAGGAGACCTTGTCATCTGGACTTGGAGGCTGTTGGAGGACAGACCTTGAAAGAGATTGTTGGTGCATCCATTCTATTGATACTGTTGTGTTAAAGGATCTTCTTCCCTCAGTTGACTCATAATTCAAAGAGCATCCAGAGGATGCTTTAGACATATGTTTTAGTTTTAAGTAAACAGTTTTAGTCCAGTGAAGAGCAGAGAGTTGGACTTGATGATCCTTATGGGTCCCTTCCAACTTGAGATATTCTATGATTCTGTGATCTTGACCCTCAGAGCAATGAATGCTGTCTCTTCCCACTGATCTCACTAAAAGACCCATCTGCCATTGAATTGCTTTCATGGTTACACATCACAGTTGTTAAAAAAACTTCTTCCATGGGCAATCTACACATGTATGTTCCAATGCCAACATCAGCCTAAAGGATATGCTTCTTTTCTTCCCTCCTTGTCTTTACACAGGACCACACAATGCCATGGTTATTCTTGGCTGGCATTTGGCCCTTAAGCATTTTTGGACAGTTTTAAACAAGAAAGTCTCTCTCTTCTTCTACTTAGTTTGGCAGAATTTCCATTCCTTCAACACAGCACTGCTCTTGCTTTGCAGCTGCAGAGACTACAGTAACATGTTCCCTCCTTTCCACTTTTGTGTTAATTCATTCTTCTCTCCATCTCTGCTTTCTTGCTTCCTTGTTCATTTCTATGTGCTCTGTTATTTTGATATTGCCTTCTCTCTCCTTTTCAACACCTTTTAAAAATGAAAGAAATGAGAGAGACCTTATACTACTTCTTTTCTTGGGTTGGTGTGTTTCTCAACTATCCTTTAGAGTTTTACTATCCTTAAGAGTTTGCTACAACACAGACCTAAAGCACTCACTTTGCTGCAGGGTCTTCCCTGAGGAATTAGGCATACTCAGAAATAATCCCTGCATATGGAAGTTGAAACACTAACACTGTCTCACAAAAAGTATTTTGGGAGTGTCTTAGGTTAATTCCACAGAAACAGCTGCAGATGGTGGGACAGCCACAGTGAACATTGAAACTCCCACCCAGTCGCTCACTCACACACACCCTCACTCGGCTGGGGGTGGGGAAAACAGGAAGAACAGGAAGAAGAAAGCTCACAGGATAAGATAAACCAGATCACTTACCAATTACTGCTGCAGCAAAACAGACTTAACTTGACTAAAATTAATCAATTGCCAATTAAAATAAATATTTACTTACTGAATCAGGTAGTGAGGAAAAAAAAAAACCAAAACAATTGTTAAACCAACAGCTATCTTTCCCCCGTGCTCAAGTTCACTCTTTCATTCCAGACTCCTCTCCTCCTGCCCTTGTTACCACTGTAGACATTCAGTCCCTCCAGTGAGAAAATGACGGACTCGAGGAGGGTGTTTGTGATCAGTACGCAGTGGTTTCTCTCTGCCTCTCCTTTTCTTCCACATCTTTCTTCTGCTCCAGTGTGGGCTGCCAGGGGCTGCAGCTTCCTTCAGCAACATCCAGCTGGCCTGGTGTGGGGTCCTCCCTCCTTCAGCTGCAGTGTGTACATCTGCTCCAGCGCCTGGAGCACCTCCTCTCCTTCTCTGACCCTGGTGTTTGCATTGCTATTTCCCATCTTTTTTTACTTTCTGCCCAATCAGTGTTTTTTTTCCTTCCTTCCAAATATCACCATCGAGGCCCCACCAGCGTCACAGGCGGGCGCAGCTGTGGCCAGTGGTGTATCCACTAGAGCCATATGGAAATGGCTGTGTCTGGCATGGGGCAGCCCCCTCACAAACGCCATTCCTGCAGCCCCACTGCTGCCAGCCTCCTCCATTGAGACTCAACACAACATGCTCCTTTGGCATCTGAAAATCAACCTCAAACTGCATCTCTATGAACAAAAAGATGGAGCATTAAAAAAGATAGTGAAGTAGAGGGAGAGTTCTGGGATAAGCAGCATTCCACTGGGCTCCTCATCCCTCTGTCCAATAAATAATGTTTCTGCCCATCTCTCTGTAATCTTCTACCTACAAACTTAAAATTGTAGGCTTCCTACTGAAGATGTTCTGCATGAGGGAATTATGTATCTTCTGCTTTTACTGCGGCATAATAATAACAACAACAATGATAATATCATTACTGCACTTATTTTTCTTTGTTCTGTAGAATCATTTCAGCAGAAAAATATTGCTTTATTTTTTATATTTATATTTATATTAGAGAGCTTTAATTTTTAAAGTGTTTTCTTAAGGTGTTTTTTGATGAATTCTCAAACCAGATTTGCACAACTGGATTTCAAAATTAATGCAATAAACAGACCATCAGTTTGGTGCAGTGTCTCACTCCGAATTCTCATGTTTGGCCTTATCAGAGTTTTTTCTTTGTATTCTGAATGACTCAATAACCACAACAGTGTCAGCAGTACCTCTGCAGCTGAAGTCATACAGCAATACAAAAACGTTTGCTGTCTTTCAGGTGAGTAAGACCCAACCCTAATCCCCAAAGCAAGAGTTCAAAACCAGCACAAGGATAGCTATATTTTACTAAATTTAGAAATAACAGGACCATTTTGGTATTGCCAAAATTATACCCCTTGCTAGCAGGCAAGTAGTCTTGACTTGACCTTGTGAAATACTTACTCTGCCCAGTGAAATGCAGAGAATATTTCAAGCAGAAAGAACTTGAAAACAGAAGTGAGATGAATAACTTTAGTATTTCAGTTGGGGTGAATTGCACTTGGAGGTGACTATATTCCACATGTACTGAATGGTGGCTCTGGTGACCACTTATCTCGGATAAGACTTCTGAAAGCCTGAAATGAGTTGTGATACCACAGTGGGCAAGAGGCGACGATGGGAAGGAGGTGCTTATAATTATGCCAGGGCTCCAGAGTTGCTAGGTTGCTGTACTGGAACTGACAATCATAAATTGACATTTTTGTATGTGTTTGGGTGCCACTGCTGCTTGCATTAAGTGATCTAAGTGATTGCCTTTATTTAGGACTAGGCAGAGCTAGTAGAAGCTCCTGGCAGCCCATTTCTTCCCCCTGAACCATAGGTAGACACTGCTGGTGGGCAACAGAAAGGAATTCTCCCAGTTCAAAATGCCTGGAGAATCAGTGGGTAGATCTCCTGTCTCAGGCCTGGCAGGGGGGAATGAAACAGAAAGGGTAGATTGCCCTAGTTTTTCTCCTTCTTTTTAAATCAGAGCAGTGCACCATCAGCCATCACATGCCCATTTACATTGTACTGCCATTTTCTTGGCCGGGGAGATTAATTTGGAAATATTTTATCTGCACAAATTTACCTGACACCAGGGCAGAGAGTGCTTTCAGAATGTAAATCATCATTTTCCTTTATGCAATGATGCTTTAAAACACAAATCAAAACACCAAAAATCTCTTGTGCGAAAGATGTTGCTTCTGCAAGTACCCTTTTAAACAAATGCATAGTATTCAGACTGCTCAGAAAACACAATTTGCTCTTAAATCCAGCACAGATTGGTATAAATAACACAAGTCCATACAGTAGCAGTAGGTTACAAATCATGCTTCAAGACTGAACTAAACTTTGCCTTCAAATGGACATTAACAAACTATCCCCAAGGGGACTCTAGCCACCACTTGTGCCACAAACAGTGATGTCAAAGAGTGACATCTGTCCCCCAGATGCCGACGAGTGAGGGAGGTGGTCTCTCTGCAGCTAAGAGCCAATATTTTATAGGTCTGGATTGGGAATTGATTTTAACAGATTTCTTCAGATGTGACAAAAAAAAGACCACTGACAAATCTTGATATGAATGGCCAACTTGCATCAGTACATCTTGAAATAAAGAAATAGTTGAAACAAATGGAAAATTTCTTTGTGCTTATTATTTTAACTTTGGTCTTTAGAAGCCGAGATGGAAAAACATGTCTTGTTGGCAACAAGTTTCAGTAGTCAAGAATTGCTGTAATTCCATGCTCACTAAAACTTTCCAGCTTGTCAACAAGGATTTTTTAGCAGATGCTGGCAAATGCCTTGCTAAAATTAAGGTAGTGTTTTCTCCACAGTTCTCCCGTCATCTATCGAGTAAGTTGTTTCATCATAGAAGGCTATCATCCAATATGGTTTGTCTTAGTCACCTTCTTGACCTTAATTTGCTTGGAAATACCTTCCATGAGGGCTCAACACACAGCTTTCCCTGGGAAAAACGTGAGCCTGACTGGTGAGTAGTTTCCCAGATCTTTCTTTGGTAGATGATCATAAATTAGACTTTTCCTACTTGTCTGGGACTGTGACCTGCATGATCTTTCAAAGATGATAGAAAGCAGTTTTGCATTGAGGTTAACGAACTTTTTCAGCTCCTCAGCTGCATCTTATCAGGTCCCATAGCCTTGGCAATACTGGGTTTGTACAGATGGTCCCAAACTCTACTCTCCTCCACTTCTGTTAAGAATTTTATATCTACATTCCCTGTTCTTCTAAACCTCCTGGTGTATTGCACGTTGTTGAAATGAACATTTCCTGTCACTGAATTATTTTATAAAAATGTAGGTTTTAATTTTACCCTTCTTTTTTTTTCTGATTATGATTATAGTTCCCTCATTAAAGAGAGAAGATTTTTATGCCACTTGACGCAACACAGCTGCAAATAAAAATACTTCTTTTTTTTTTTTCACATAGAAGCCATTAAAATGGTTTTTGCGAACAAGTGAATCCAGGTTCTGCAGCAAGAGCTTGTGATACCTGGATAAGAACTGCTAAAAAAACCACAGAGGAAACGCTAAAAAACTGTGAAGGTGATAGAAGAGGCAAGTGGCCTTTATTTTCTGAAGCACTGTTTCTCCCTCAAGGCTGAAATTCGGTAGTAAAAACAAAGCAGAAGACTCTGCCCTGGGTGTGTGTGAAGTTCGGATATGTTGGGCTGATGAGGAGGGCTCAGTGCCATGGCAGCAAGGCAGAGGCTGATGCAGGCAGTGCTTGTAGCTGCAGAGATGTGCTGCCTGCTGGAAAGGCAGGACCAGCTCTGGGGCTGACACGTCTCCCAAGGAGACTAGGGAAAAATTCTGCAGACTTTAGGGACTCACACTGAGGCAAAATACAACCCAGCAAAAGAAGGAGGCGAGGTAAAAGCACAGATACGACCACGTAGCCTGTGTGGTTTGCAAAGTGAGGGTGAGGTAAGCAGAGGACTTCAGCTTGCAAACTTGTTCCCAGGGAAAATTTCCCACGATTTCACTGCACATTCTGCCAGTACGAAAACCAGGGCTGGTCCCACGTGAGGCTGGCACGACCACCTCACCGCACCAGTGCAGAACCACACATTACATTCAGGAAGGCTATGCAAGCTCTCCGCTAAACTCACAACAAAGCTGATTTTGAAACGGTTTTAATGATAGACAATCTGCATACCAATTGACTCATTTGCGTATACAATAGCTTGGAACAATACCAGAGAAATATGTAAAAAGTCTGCAATGCTGTATGACAATAGCTTCCAAGTATGCTGACCTTCGGCAAATGAAACAAATGAAAAGTACAGTACTCTTTTGATGAGGCATTAATGAAGGATTAAGAGCGGATACAGCTGCATCACACGAGCACTTTGTTAGACACACTGTTGTCACTCCACGCCTTTTCCGTAATTACCGCAGAAGCGCTGTGTGAGGCGGGCAGCGAGCACTTGCTGTAACACACCCGTGTTTTATGACACCCGGGGTCAGCGAGCAGCGTGGTGTGGCCTGACCCACCCCGTCCCCACATCGACTGTGCTGCACCCAAGTGCTCCCGGCTGGCTGCTCCCAGCGCATCCCTGGGCACGGACCGCCGGCAAGGGGGGCTGGCAAGGGGCCTCGGCAGAAAGGGCTCCTGAAATGCATCCCTGCCAGCCGCTCCACCATGACGCAGGAGGTTAAGCAGAAGGCAAGAATATGAAGCCTAGAGAAAAACATTATTGATAAGTGAATAGAAAGGACATGAACGCTTGTGCAACTGTTTTGTCACCAGGACATCGTGTATAACAGCTGCAGAGAGGAGGGCTCACGGAAGAGTTTGCAGGCTGGACCACAGCCTTTCTCTGTGCAAGACAATCTTCTAGTGTGCAACCGCCCCCATTCATTTCAAGAGATTCTAGATGTTTGAAGTGGTGCTCAAACCCTCAGTGGCTGAATAGGGACTACTTATGGTTTTGCTCTTACCCTGCTGTCTTCCCTTGGTATCTGTCTCCAGAGTGGGGAGGCGTAACATATGTATATGAAACGTAAAGTATATATACATATCTTTCCTTTTTTAGATCATTGCACCAAAGCTTATTGGTAAAGAATGAGTTGAATAAAACTGAAGTTACCAACATGCCAGGAGACTTTCTGTTTTAATGAAATGACTGTGAGTGGTTCAGCTCAGACACAACCTGAATCTGCTTCCTGAGTCTTCCCATTGACACATACCCAGGGTAACTCCCATGGAGCAACTGTTTCAGGCAAAACGTTCCTCTTTCTCTTTTTTTTTTTCTGCAGAGGCATATGTTCTGGCTGGGTCCCAAGTATGGCTCTAGAATATGCCTTCCAGAGGAATGATTACTTCTACTTTTCAATTCAGTTAGTATTTGGTCCTTCTGATCCCATGCCTCAATGTCATTGTTTTTCAAAGATTATTAGGGGTCCAGCTGGGAGCATTATTCTCACTGGCATTTCTATTCCCCCAGAACCAAGTGCGGATAGTGCTTGCTCCAGCTTCAAGTGCAAACTTTGGTAGTTTTGTGGTTCTTCTATATTTGTGGTTCTTCTATATTTGTGGTGAAGCAAGGGTTCTTGCCATTCCCTCCAGAGAGTCCTGACAAAGATCACTGGGGTGGTGTGTTTTTTCATTCATTTTTTATTTTCAATGCAGGTCATTTCAGTCATCTGCCTTGGAGCTTATCCAGGCTGCCATCTATGCTGGCACAAGTGCAAGTGAGTGCAGCAAAGAGGCAAGAACAAAAAAGAGTACATCTTAAAGGTGTATTTCTTAAATTTAATTTTTAGGTAGAAGAAAACTTTAGCAGTAACATCAGGAACCACTGGAGCCACAACCACAACAATATGCTTCAAACGGGTCTTAAATACCGGTGCTTGAGACAGCAGTGTTTTACTAGAGCTGTGTAGGAAATGGTTTCCTGTAGGGTACAGACTTGCCCTGAGCGAGCAGTTTAACCTTTCCACTGCTATTATTTGACAACTTCCTGGTGATTTTTTTCCTGTGGAAGTTGTTCACACACATCTTATCTATGTCATTGACTACTAACTAGTGCAAATCAAAAGACGCTAGGATTTGCTGAAAATGGTCAGGACAACTAAGTGCTTCATATGGCTACATAAAGCTGAACGGACAGATACACATCGTAGCCTTTCCTGTGCTCAAATCATACACAGCTTTTTTGAACTGTCCAGTTATTATATGCACAGCCAATATTCATGCAATCGTAGAATAATAGTATCATAGAATATCCTGAATTGTAAGGGACCCACAAGGACCACTGAAGTCCAACTCCTAACCCTGCATAGGATACCCCAAGGGTCACACCATGTGCCTGAGAGCATTGTCCAGACACATCTTGAACTCTGTCAGGCTTGGTGCTGTGACCACTTCCCTGAGGAGCCCATTCCCATGCCCAACCACCCTCTGGATGCAGAACCTTTTCCTGATATCCCACCTAAACCTCCCCTGACACAGCTTCAGGCCATTCCCTCGGGTCCTGTCACTGGTCACCCAAGAGAAGAGATCAGTGCCTGCCTTTCTGCTTCCCCTCGTGAGGAAGCTGTAGACTGGGATGAGGTCTCCCCTCAGTCTCCTTTACTTCAACTGCCTTGATATTGAAAGACAGTATATGAAAATATAAAATTTTCATGAGATGAAATTTGGGGCAGTCTGTCAAGCACTTTGGAGGATAGACTCATAACTCAGAATGATTTTGGTAAACTGAAGAGATGACCTGATGTTAAAAAAAAGAAAAAAATTGAATGCACAGTGTGTATCACTGTGTGTAAGAAGAAGAAATTGATGCACAAATGTGGGGAATTTTTATTTCCAAGTGTCAGCATCATATGTTCCCAGGATTAGTAGCCTAATCTGAACCAGTGACATGATCCTCTTTCAGAAGTATCTTAGCAGAAACATCAAATGTAAGACATGGGAAGATGCTGGTGAAGCTTGCTGTGGAATCCTGTGACTGGCTTTGCACACTGGACTTCAAGAAAGAGATAAGCAAGGAAGACTGCTATGACAGTGGTCTTGCAGTACCTATGGATGGACAGATGATTATCCTGTTCTGGCCTGTGGAAATGGTCAAGCAGCTTAATTTTCCATAAAAACTTTGTAGCCTAATTGCAAAGCCAAAATTCCTAAAATAATTTAGCCAAGTTGATTTTCTGAGGCCAGTCTGGCAAACTGTGGCCTGATAGTGATGACAGCTGAGTTGAACTCTAGAGTGGCGTAAGTCACTTGGCCTCACATTCCTGCCTGCTGTCACATCATTGGTATATGCTATGGCCATGCCTAAGCAATTTCCACCTGAAAGTCCAATCTTGATCTGACAGCAGTTCATGGGAAATGGACTAAAAGACTTTTTGAGGAACCTTCCAGCCTGACACTGATATTCCATAAACATCCTTTTCCCAGCCCTCAGTTACTGCACTAAGTCAGATGTCCGTGCCTTGGTATCCGGTCTGTGCTTATCCTGAGAAATGCTACGGTGGTTGCAATCGAGAGAAGTTCATCCAGAACCTTCGAGAGAAATGCAAAACTTAAAACAATTCTCAGCTGAGCAGGTAGCAAAGGGTGAACAAAATTTCTGTTTTCATTGGATCCGCTAGATACAAATGTCTCATTTCTTTATCCATCTCTTTTAATAATAACAACAATGAAAGACCCAATCTATTGATCTGGAGTACCTACAAGTTTGTGGCAGATGAGCTTTCTGGCAGTGTCAGCTTTCAGTTACCTATGGTTGTTGCTCTTGAGATGCGTGCTGGGTGTGAGGTTACACCAGGCAACTCTGTTCAGGCCTTCTACTTTTTCCTTTGGGGCTTTTTGTCTTCAATTTGTTTTACCTGCTTTTCAATTCTAACACCATATCTGTACAGACCCATAGTTCTGCACAAGAAAACAAGAATTCAAAATAAGAGTGGGGGAAAACTAGCTAATCTGTCTCCTTTAATAGTTATCCTTATTCCTGTAGAGGTGGTAGAAATGGACTAGAGCCAGGTTCAATTCCTTTTTGCTTGCCACCAAAATTTGCTAAATTCACCTGTGTATCTGCCTACTTTTACATTTACTCTTTTCTTTTTTTTCTTTCCTCCCCCCCCCGCTCTGGCTTTATCTCCAAGGGAACTTACTCCTAGAACACTTTTTATCACACTCAGAACTCTTTGGTAAGAGAGGTGTAGGGTGGTCTCAGAATAATATTGGAAAATCCACCCCAAGAGGGTGTTTAGGAAAGCTGATCACTAGAAACAGTAGCGCTATCGTTTCTGATTATATCTCAGCTATAGGAGGAGTTTAAAAATACCTTCTTGTGAAACCCACAGGCATATTAGTGGGTAGATTGACAATAAAGACCAGGCAAATTGTAACCTTCTAGGAAACAAAAAAGAGAAAGGAAAAATTTTAACCAATTTGAACTTTCTTGGTAGGAAACATAGAATTAGCTGTATCAGTTGTGAAGACTGGTCCAAAATTTCCTTGGTCTGTCTTAGTGAATGGCCAGTACCTGACGGTTTAGAAGATCATGGAAAAACCTTAAAATTCACTCTTCCCTCTATGATGAGGAAAAAATCATAACCACGGTTTTATATGCCTCAACAGCTGGAATACAAAATTAAGCAGAAAAGAGAAAGTAATTATCTGAAAAGTAGACTACTGTCCTGGGTTTTTTTCTTAACAGAAACCTCCATTTAGGCTACCTTTTCTGAATGAGTATCACCTCTGTTCAAACGCCATGCTTTGAAAAGACCGGGCTGATTTTCCTTCTGGCTTTGAACAGCCTCTGAAGCACGACTGTCATACTGGCTCAGCCCCAGGCTTTACTTACCACAGAGCTTTGTGCTCTAAAGGAATCAGGCAAATGCAGCAGATGATGGAGCTTCACCTGGTGCACTAAAACAGAATGGAGCACACCCAAACTGTTCCTGTGAACTTTTGTTTATCCTGTCCTTTTAGAGATTCAGCAGTAAAAATGCTACAATGCACTGCGTTGAACTTTTCCAGTGTTCTTCCATTGGGTTGGGAAGTTTGTTTACTCACTTAAATCTCCAGGGGTGCTCTTTTCTTGCCTCACTTGGAGGATTTTCAAACCAACCAGGGATTTCTAAGTAATTCAAGCAGGAGGGCAGGCCTGAAGGTCAATAAATTACAGTGGTTGAATGTCCAAGCAAGAGGAGACAAGACACAAGAGTGAATTGCATAGCTGGAGGTGCATGGAAAATAGAAAGGGATGAAAGTGATTGATTAAAGAAGGTGGTGAACTGAGATTGTTGTGACTGAAACCAGAGGTTTTGGCCTTCCATGTTTCTTTTCAAGACACCCACACTTGTTTCAAGTCAACTGAACAGAAGCCAAAGAAACCTGTATGGATGTGGATGTGGGCAGGCTCATGCATTTTGGTAAATGTGGGGATGCTGCTGTTAGGCACATTTCATGCTCCTGGCAACCTCTGATAAGAAAAGGGAAGAAGGCCTGGGAAAAGTGTCCAGGGTGACAAGAAGTAAATGTTTGTTGAAGTTAAAATGTTTTTTTCATAGAAAGCCAAGTTAAAGATAACTTGCTCTGCCAATTACTGATTTTATTAACTTTAAGAGTATACTTAGATGTATGGAGAAAGAGACCTGCAATTTGGCAATATACACTGCATACAAAGTAATAGCTTGTTTTAAAACACAAATGATGCTGACTATTATAATGTGAACCGTTTTCCAGATGAAAAGAATGAAAGGGATGTAATCGGAGAAGTATGCAACAGTGGCTAATATGCTATTATTTGCAAAGAGATATTACAACTTATAATCTTCTTTCATGGGTTTACGTTGTTAGTGTTTAATCAGGCGTGTGAGTGTATTCAGGTGTTAAACCATTCTATTAGCTAGGAAAATTGCACTATTATTTACGGAGCTGTTTGTGATAGATTGTTGTTGGCTTCTTTACTTTCTATTTCTCCTCTTTGTGCAGTTTATGCAATTGTCCTTTCTACTTTTGTCTTGTACAAAGGTTTGTAAAGTGTCACTAGTGGAAATTAGCCATGTAATAATCATGTTTTTTTGGGTTTTGTTCTTAATAAGTTATATGAACTAATTTTATTTCCCATCTTGCTTTTTGGAGGGCATCAAGCTACAAACTGGTTCCTTTGAGATTTTATCAGCTTTCCAAAAGTTTTTTAAAATATGTGAGAGGACGTATTATAGAAGTGAAAACACATGCTCGTCTCCATCCTTCTAGCAAAGAGTGAAACATAGAAAGCTGGTGGTGGACTAACCGTGTGGGTGGAAGTGCTAGCAGAGCAATCTGACTGTGGAGCTAACCCACCTTAACTGGGGTTTTGTGGAGACAGTCTTGGACAGGCCAGTTCCAGGAATGCTGTCAAGAACAGGGAAGGATCCGTGTACCTGTATGGAAACAGATCCAGGAGCCCATAAGTTTTCTGGGGGAATATTGGGAGATAGGTATGCAGTAACCATGAAAGCTTAGCAGCATCCACGAAGGCAGCATGGATAGAGTTCATCTCCTCTGTCCTTATTTCAGATCTTGCCTTGCACAAGGAAGGACGCAATTAAGAAAAGCCTCCAATATTTAATTACTAGATGCTACCACCAACTACTGTGAGGCCACAAAATTCACTTCCCTTCTTGTATTACCTCTTTGTACTTGTAAACAACAATGCCTTCTTGGAGTGAGCTGTACTGCTGCTGGCAGGGAAAGTGGAAGAGAAAATCCACAGGACATGGGCGAGAGAAGAAGTGGTCTGTGGACACAATAGCATGCAACTTGTTTACACAACATGTAAATATGGGACAGTCCCACTGTATGACAAAGAAAAGAGAAGTGGTGCTGCACCCTATGGTTAACATGACAACATGTAGTTAGAGTATTTAATGATTACCAGTCATTTAACTCACTTTTTTCACCATTTTAAAGATCACTAGTTTTATATGTAGCACTGAAGCCTAAAAGAAATTTCCCTCTAAAATTATCTAGTAAGAAGGTTTAAAAGTCTGATGAAAAATTACAGGAGATCTTAATATATTCAGTATAGGGACGTTGAGTCATATACACTAAAATTAATTTTCACTTGAGAACAAAAGGGAAGTTCTCCCCTCACTGATGTAGGTGGAAAGACTCTTGGTACTTCTGGTGAAGTGAAGAATTCACCCAAAGGGACTGGACGCTTGTGAAGGGGACATCCATCTGACATGAGTGCTGAACCTGAGAACATCTTGTGAAGGTGCACTGAGAGCATTGCTGGACAGATACTTGTGTTTACATCTCAAGACTTGGTGAAGAACACTTTTTCAGGGTCGGCCTAAAATCTTTGTTCAGTTAAAACTTTTCAGTGGAGAACAAGATCTTGATATTTCCTCTATCACAGTGATTTTGGATCAGAGGATTCTGACCAGATTAAATGAAATGTGTTGATTGGCTGGATCACATGAAGTCTGGGGATGTGGCTTAGTAGGTGAAGCCAGGATACCCCAGTACAGAGCCTCAGGCCAACCACAGTCATGTTCAGACCACAGTGGAAAGAAACCTTCAAGACTATGTGTTTTGGCTAGCAATTTATGTCTGAAAGGGCAATATTTTGAGACAAAAGAGGAAGTGTGTTGAAGTACAGTATGTTCTTATGGGAAGTGTTTTAATGGAGTGAGACTAAAACAATCTTGAAAATTAATTTGTATGAATTTCAAAATTGCCTTTGCTGACAGAGTTCTGTTCTCATCTGCTTTACTAAGAAAATCTACAGAAATGCAGATATTTCCAGAAGTTACTACAGTATTCTTTATAAACTTTAGGTTTCTTTGCTAAACCTCCGTTCTGTCAAAAGTGATCCTAATTATCTGACATTTAATGTCATCCATCAGACCCATTTTTCATTCTTCACATGCTGTTTCAAGAACCCTGATCCCTAGTTTAATTAATGAATCATTGTTACCTAAGTTATTAGCTGCATCTATTCCTCTTCATTTTTTAAAACAATTGCAATATTTTTTTTCACTTGTCTCCTTGAAAACAAGTGCTGAAAATTGGTTGAGATGCTCAAAAGAGCTGTTGCTTTCAAGCCATTCTCCCTTCCTTTCCCTTCCCTTCCCTTCCCTTCCCTTCCCTTCCCTTCCCTTCCCTTCCCTTCCCTTCCCTTCCCTTCCCTTCCCTTCCCTTCCCTTGCCCTTCCCCTTCCCCTTCCCCTTCCCCTTCCCCTTCCCCTCCCCCTTCCCATGGGGATGAATGTGACCCCTTTAGTGCCTTCGAAGCTCCAATGGGGTCAGTTGCAAGCTATTTTATCTGTGGTCTGTCTTCTTAATGGCATCTGTGCCCCAATGACATCTGGGAACATTTTGGCATCCAGTGTTTTAACTCATATTACAGCTAATTAATTCATGCCTGTGAAGCACTTTGAAACTATAAAAACACTTAATATTGTTCTATTTTATGAGTTACGAATCTTAACTCACATGAACTTTGAATTATGGGGTTTCTCTCTTTGTAATCTAAAATCCATTGTATCAAAGATTGACAGGTTGCTTCCCCTTTTCAGAACATGCCTTCTCATTTTTGGCTTAACTCTGCTATTCACTGAATGAAACACTGTGAAAACGTGAGCAGGGACCATACAGAAAAGTGAGTCCATACAGAAAATGTGACCTCAGCCACGACTGGACTCCTAAAGTGGATGCAAGAAAGATTTTAGGAAGTTACATGAAGGACTAAGGCTTACCCTCCCACTCACGGGATCTGGTCAGGCTTCCTGCCTATGCTTGATCAGCCTCGTAGTCCAGCACTGTGAGGCAAGAGCCAAACTCAGCCACCTTAGGCTGCCATCTGCAGGAATGCAGCCGGAGTCAGGGGCCATGTGTTGGGATTTACACGGGGTTTACACCTGATCTAACTGTGCTTGGAAAATAACACTACAGTGTGGCGTGGGTAAATGGTATTTTCATCCAGAACTTCCAAGCACTCTATTTCTGTTGAGGGCTTAAGGAGGTGCCACAGATCCCCATACCTACAAAAAATTATTTTGCAGGAGTGAGGCTGAGCCTTTTATTAGAGAGGGACTTAAAACCAGAATAACCAGCTTTAATCCAAAAGCTGCGGCTTCCTTTCAAACTGGTTTCCTGAGCTGTGGTCCCAGGGGATATCAAAGTGATGGTGGTGGGATAAAGGAGGACGCTGTGCTTAGGTCTTACCCCTGACATAGCACAGGACATGGTTACACTGGTGCTTAAGATCATGTGAGTGTTCATGTAGAGGCTGGCTCAGACAAGGCTGCAGTGAACAGACACTTCCCAAAAAACATGTTTAGAAATCATCTTAATTGTGTCCATTGTTAAAATAGGTGGTTTTACCTTAAGCAGTGATATTATTATTATTATTTGTTATGCATATTATCATACTGCCTACTTGCACTTGTATGTTATTTGAAAGTTAATTATACCTCTCATCCTTTCATCGTCTCCACTAATATTCAATTTTAATGCATTAATGTGTTATTCTTGTATGACATGTATCCTAGATGCAGGAATAAAAATTAAATTGAAATCTTAAGGTAAAAAGAAGGTTCATCTCAGTTAATTAATATTTACCTCCAGCAGAACACTGACTAATTACACTGGTGCTGTAGTGGGGAGAGACCTGTATGAAGCTGGTTACCCATTATCTGCCCAGCCTAAGGAGCAATCCCAGCCCCTGTGAGCTGATGAGAGTCCTTGAGAGGCTCCCAGCTGCAGAGAAAGCACAGATGCTTTCTCCCTCTGTACTGTGCTGCTGAGGAACCAGCGCAGAGCTGGCACCAGCAGCTGGAGGCAAACAGCCTAGGCTAGTGGACAGGCAGACTTTGTGTGGTGCCCTGCAGCACCATGGAAGGGTGAGCACCTTTTTGGTCCTGCCTGTCCCTGTGCCTGGGCTGCAGTGTGTACTGGGCCTGGCTGCTGGGGACGTGGATGTGGCATTTCAGCTCTGGAGATTCACAGCACCACTTCTCTTGTAGACTGTGTGCCCTGGATCCCAGTGAGTGTCTACCAATCCACTTTCCTCTTAGGCTGAGGATGGCTCCTTTTGGCAGGTTACTGAGGAAACATAATAAATGGTACCTGCCAGGATGTCCTGGAGTCCCTCAGCTGGGCCTGCTGCCTGTTACCTTAAGGTAAATGGCGTTCTCTTATCACTGGGAAGGAGCAGTGGGATAGGGAGTGCTGGTGCCACAGGCTGCATGACAGCTCTGCTCATCTGTCTGCTGTGATCCTCCAGCATCACAGCACAGCAGCTCTGTGGTCCAGCAGAGACAGGGACCTGAGTTTAGGAAGGTGGGGCTTAATCCCCAGTGACATTGCTTCCCTGTTGACTTTATTTTGAGCAAACTATTTCAATTTCTCCTACACCAACAGACCTTGCCATGTCAGACGCTCGCTGGTCATACCGAGGTCTGTGGATAAACAGCTCAGTGGTAGCTCTGGGGTGTTCCTTATGCAGATGGTCTTGTGAGTGCTGTTGAGAAGCTGGCTGGCATCAGGAGAAGACCTGGGTCCACAGCTGTGAGATTCCCACAGCCAGAACAGGGGGAAATAGCTGCAGTCCTAACGTACATTCTGTTGGCAGTGCTGGGATGGGGATTCCTTCCCCCATGCATGTCCCCCCATGTAATCCTTATGCAGCCAAAACCAAAAAAAATCACCCTATTTTCCATGCAAAGGACTATTTTATATGTATCTCAAGTGGGTCTTCTGTCTTGATGGCCTAACAAAGTCACAGGATTGAGTAGGCATCTTTTCTCTAAATCACTTTTGGCAGATCTTTTCATTAATCATTGCTGATCTAAACAGTTTGATTCCACTGAAGTATGTAAAGCATGCATTCAGTGACTGACTTAGTTATGGAGTCACCATTTAGTCCAGAGGTTAAATGCAAAGTTGTATTACACACAGAGTATTGCTAAAATAACTCCAGGCTTTTAGTTTTGATTTCCACTTTATTGATTTGCACTAGGTAAATTTAATTCCAAATCTTAGAGATGGCTGAGATAGTCATTCAATTTTGTTATTGTAGTGAAGAAACCATTAGGAAAATGGAGAAGTAAAGGTCACAGTAATCTTTCTGGAATGAAGAACCAATTTTATTCAGAGGTCAGATTTGTACCAAAAATTCTACAGTACTCTCACTATGTCATTATTTAATCATTTACAGAGTTTCATGGATATACAACAACTGTGAAACACGACATTGCTCAGCAGAAAACGGAAAAATGTGAAAGAGCTTCTTTCCTTCCATGCATTGGCTGTGAATTTCCCATGTTATGCAAGCAATTTCCTATGTTATCTTGCTTGCACTCCCGAATTTACTCTGTTGCAGCTCTTGACAACAGCAAGCTTGTCTTTGATCTCAGACGTATTCCCAGGCATGGTGTCAACATCAGTGTGTCAAAAGAAGGGGACTGATGAGGACTGGGCCTCCTCCTGACTTCTCTGCAGACTCCTTGTATAACTCCAGGTAAGTCCTATGGAGGCTTTGCTCCTTCATTGGTCAAAACAGGGCTAGCAGAGCAACTGTGTTTCCTGAGGTTGCGATAAACATAATCCTTTTCTAAATAGAAATATGTGTGAACCGCAAACACAAAATAAATATCTGTAACTATACTTCTTCCTCCTTTTTTCACACTGAGTTACTATTAAATCTATCATTTTAATTCATATATGGTTTTATTGTCCTGAGTGAGTATCAAAAGTAATGCTTATTTACATAATACAAAATTACATAAGTTGATGATTTCACTTTCTGCTTATCATCCCTTCCACCAAGGGCCCCTTCCACCCTTACATTACACAGGACTGTCCCCTGATTTCTGTATGGAGATAAATGCCTCTGTTTGATTCATTTACTGTATTTTCTTAAAGGGAAAAATGGGCATAAAAGCAAATGTTCTACAAAAAGTCTGATAAGAAGTTTTCCCGTGATTTGTATGAGTGCCAAGATCAACTGCCTAAAGTGTGTGAAGAAACATGCTTTCATAAAATTTTCTCAGAAGTGGACTAAACCTATGGCATGATTTATATGCTCATTTCTTCAGTTGCCCTACTGAATAAAAGTAAAAATATTTTTTATGATATCAACACATTTTAATTAATAACATATTGTATTAAATTTTCTGGTTTATATTTTAAGCTCTTTTGTGCCATTGGTGTGCCAGTGATTTTCAAATGTTACTTTGGCTGAAATACACAGTAAAATGGAAAATGGCTTCAGAATCCTGGATTAGCTGTCACTGATGGCATAAGTCTGTCAATAGCAGCCGGTAAATGCAGGAGACTGACTTTCTCCTCTTATATTTATTTATAACTGCCATTTCAGAATAGCAATAAGACACTGCAGGCCATGCGTTTTGAAGGGATTATTGCACTTCTCTTATGACTAAAGTCACCTGCCCTTTAGCCTTGTGTCTTATAACACCTCCTGAGGAGTTCAGTAGTAGTCCAGAAATGACAGCATGCTGTGTCCTATAGCTTCAATATATTTAGCTTGATCATATGGAAAAATAATGACAAAGTAAGGGAATGTGCAAGAAACCCACCCCAGATATTCCATTCTTTTTCCATTCTTTTTAAACCAACTTACAAGTGAAATAATTTGCAGGTTACCAACTGTTTGTTAAAATGTACATGAAACATGGAAGAATTGTTTCCCTGTTGTGGTATCTTGCAGTATATATGAAATACCAACCTTTTAGTACAGTTTGGATTGTTGCATAATATAGAAATAAAGCTAAATTCTTAAAAGGGTTAAACAGTTCCATTCTGCCTTAAATTACCACTGTCATTCAATTCATTAGATGAGTTTATGGAGTTACAATATGTCTGTAATTTATAGCCTGCTTACTGACAAAGCTTAATGCTAACATATGCCTAATTTGCCAAGGTTATCTCAAGCCCCATTCATCTCCCCCACTAACAATATGCTGCTGATTCCATGCTTCATGGATGAGGTACATGCGGTTTCATATTTAGTGCTATCAATCACAAGTAATTGCCTCCAGCTCCCCGCCTCAGTGTTCAAAGTGATTTCTCCTCAGCCTCCGAGGCTTGATGAAAAGGGAATGCGCGTAGCCAGAGGAGGGCATCCTCCTCCAGCCTTAGCAACTGCAGGCCTCAAGCAGCTGGAAATTGGAGAGGAGCAGCAGCTGATATTTCCAAACTTTTCTCTTCTGGAGCACACGCTTTTGGCAGTCAGGAAAGTACACTCCTGGGTACATGCTTGTGCAGCAATGCCAACCCTCCATGGGAAGTGAGTTGGCTTCTGGACTGCTGCCCTTGGGATTTCCCCGTTCATGCAACTGGACTGATCTGGGACACCTCCAGCCCGAGTCCCTGTTCTCCAGATCACAGTTTGAGGATGTAGCACTCTGGTCCTCAGCCCTCAGTCTGTTTGCACTGGCATCTGAGATGTGGTAGGACCAGAGGCTGCCAGAGGAGATCACAGTACACGTCTGTATTTTCAGTATCTACTGAGTCTTTTCAGTGGGACTGCCATACCAACAACAAACTGTGCCTTATATAGCATAACATTTTTTAGTTGTAAGAGTTCCAGTTCTACCAACTTGTAAACCTGTGCCCACCTTTTTTTCTGGTTTGTCTTGCAGAAGTGTGTACGATATCCAGATCTAAGGAGAATGACTAACTCACAGTTCCCTGTTCTCTTCCTTTTTGCTTGCTGTTATTTTCTGCAACTTCACATTAAATTATAAGGTCCCCTTTTATCTGCATGTACTTACCTCTCTCCCTATTCAGTTAAGCTTTTTTGGTATGGCTGTGGTCACCCTAGAAGCTGGACACTGACTGGAAAATTCAGCTGTAGTGTCTGACCCTGAACTGCTTATGCATAGTCTTATTGGAAGTCATGGGCATTGCTCACATTCTCATATGAGTACTAACATTTTTATTTATAGCATGTGGGTAAAAATTTCAATTTCATGAATGTGAACAAACACACATACACTCACACACTGTCTGTCGAATGAGCTGCTGAGCCATGCAGTTATGTAGCTTCCTGAGCCTTCGGATAGATTCCAGACATCTCTCAGATCACATTAGAAAACACAGAGAATGAGTTAACAAATATGTTTTGCCTAAAATATATCTCCCACTTCACTCTGGAATCCGACAAACAAGAATATCAAGGAAAAAATGTTTGCTCTTGGATACTCTGCTATCAACAACTCTAATCTCAGATTTGTTGAGGCTGTTGTTGTGCTTGATATTCTGAAACTTCCCCAGAATAATGGAGACTGTTTGGCAGACCCAGTGAAACTCTCTGTTCATGTGAATTGTCTATGATCTGCAGTACTGAAAGAAGTGACTGCAGCTAAAACAATCCTGAATGGATGAACAGCTGTATAGGATTTAAAACCAGAGTGATATTCATTAGTTTCACTGCATAGGAACACTGTAAATTTAAAGTCCACTTGGAAAATAAAAAGCATTCTGGAGAAAAAAAATTATTTAAAGAAAGAGCTGATGCTGATTTTGGCTGGGTTTTTTTTTGTTGTTGTTGTTCTTGTTGTTGATTTTTTTTTTAAGAACTGAAATCACTATCCTGTGTGGAAGTGACAGCTGAAAAACACTGGTAGCTTCTGTTAGGGATTTGGGTTTTTTCCTTTGTTTCTGTGCTGTGCCAGAACTCAGGGGCATGCCGTGAAAGGATAGCAGTCATGGACTTCACATACGTTCACTTCAAAAAGAGCTAGCTCCTATAGCAATCAGAAAAACGATTGCACTTGCTCTTGCAGAAGAAAAGCCTAACTCCGTGGCTGTGTGGTTGATTGTGGTTATGTTTGTTAGGAACTAACATTTGGGTGAAATTTAAAACTGTAGTGATTCTTGCTTGTACCTACAAAAGCTTTTGTTTCTAAAGAGTCTGATAGGATAAAGTCAAAGAATTTGCTAAAAAATTGTATCCATTTTACTGTCTGCCCTCAGACAAAAGACCAACAATTTTATTTTTATAGTATAGGTCTAAATTTTTAGGTGTGTATTTTAGTGAAATCAAATAAGTAACAGAAATACATGTAACACTGTTTTCCATACAATTTATTAAATGGGATTCACTATTTAAGAGGGCTGCACTTTATGGATCAAAATAAATTCCATTCAAATAATTCAATATATTCAACTCAATAGCTATTAATTACTAGAGGGGTTGTATTTTTTTCTATTAGGAATATTTGAAATAAACATCAAAACAAATCAGCGAATTTATAGAAAAGATGAAAATGAAGAATTTTTAGAGCTGTTTTTCAATGCAAGTGTTGTGAGGTTTCAAGAAGATACACATTTATCTAAACACAACTTAAGCAGCCCTAGCCAATAAAATAAGTATTCAGAAAACTTATCTTTTTGTTTTAAAGATTGTTTCTTAAATCAGTGGCTGGAAGGAAATGTCTTTGTGAATCTTTGCATACATTCCAAAGGGCTCTAAGGCTAAGTGGCTGCACTTTGCATAGCGTTTGCTGACTTCCCATTCAGAGCCCCTCTGGCAGGCAGGGGGTGGAGGGGTGCTGTGCTGTGGTTTGTGGGAATAGGCTCTTTCAGTTCTGGTTTATTACATGGCTAATTAACCAAGGTCACTGAGCTCTTTTATAAGCCTGCCAATAGAGACATCACTGGTGCTTTAACAGATCTGTTTATTATATTGCATGCCCTGATAATATGACATTGATTAAAAAAAAAATATCGGGCAGTATTTACCTGGAGCATTGTATAAACATGCAAATACAGGAAACAAAAACCCCCCTGAAATAATAGGCAACACAATATTTTTACATGTTTAATCTTAAAGCCTTTTCTTTTCTATATTATTGTAGGATGGTTTGATGTAGCAAATATAAACAACTGGAATTTATAAGCTGTTTCGTTAATGTGTCACAGTAATAACCTGACTTACCTGTGACAAAGGATCTTCAGGAGACTGCCACTGTATGTACAAATTACCATGGAATGCCTGGCAGTGAACAATTGGTGAGTAAGACAAGGGACTCCACCTCAGGATTATGCACCAGGCTAAAATTAACCCCTGTCCCTGAAACTGATGTGAATGCATAATAGGTCTCCTTACTGCTGGCTCTGCACAGAGCCATCTTGCAAGGTGTTGTCACCCTCATTTAAGGAGCCAAGGGCTCTCTTAAAACTAGTGAGTTTTAAGAAATTTCAGGTCAGAGTCCTCCTCAGGCTGTTCTCAGCGTGCATGGTGTCCTCATTCCTGCTCCAGCCCTGCCTGTGGACACAGGTGTGTGTGACATTGTCCCCGACAGGTGCAGCACTTCCCAGGGGAGCTTTGGCAGCAGCTCATCAGCCCCACAACACCCAGCTTGTACCTTTCTCTGAGTGACCTCGCAGCAGCTGTGCGTTGCTCCCTTCTTGTCTGCCAAGTGCAGCTCATGGAGGTACCGCTGATACATGGAAGTATCCTGAACATCAGCAGGCTATCCTCTGCTTTGTGTCAGCCTCTCCCCAGATGTGGGATGAGCTGCAGCTCCCATGTCTGAGACCAGGAGTGGGGGTCACTGCAAATTACTGATCCTGCATCCGAGCTGATCCATAATGCAGTGTGTTTGTCTGTGACTACATGGATGAGGCAATGTGTCTCAAAAGTCCCACCTAGAGGTCACCCGGTATGGTTTGACCCCCACAATGCCACAGACTTGAACTGGAATGATTTAAGGATGATCTTCAGAAAGGCAAGGAATATGCAATCCAATCTTTAGTGATGGTGTGGGGAGCAGTCTGAAGAGTCTTATATGAGAAAGGTCAACCTGCACTTCACAGAATCACAAAATCACAGAGTATGTTAGGTTGGAAGGACAGTGGGTCATGTGTTCCAACCTCCCTGCTTAAACAAAAGGACAATGGGTCATGTGTTCCAACCTCCCTGCTTAAACAAAGTGCCTAGATAGTTCTTGAATATCTGCAGTGCTCAGTCACCTGCATAGCAAGGGTCTTCCTTATATGCAGGTGGAACATCCTGTGCATCAGTTTCTTCCTGTTGCTTCTTGTCCTATTGCCTGGCACCACAGAGAAGTAGTGTTATATCTGCTGTAGTGTTATATCCCTGTAGGGTTCTGCTTTATCTAGGAGAGGGATCACAGGGCTCAGTGTGCACCCCAAAGTCTCTTAATTCTTCTGTAATATCCACAGGGGGTGCGTGGCCCCAGCTGCAGTTTCGTGGGCTGTGTTCTGGAGAGGCCACAGTGGCCCCAGCTGCGCTCACTGTACTTCCAGGGGGACCCAGGGCAGGTGGCCAGCTGTGAATCCCTGATGACCTCTCTTGCATTTCCTCCAGAGGCCTCCAGAGCACTATGGCAACCATCTCTCAGTATCTCCCTGCATGTCATTCCCGACCTCAACCTCACATCCTGTCTTAGTACCAAATTATTAGCTCTTTCCTTGGCATCGAAGACAAGGATCCCAAAGAGTAGCATGAAGTCTGCTGAAAACCTGGCCTCTTGAACCATGCTGTCCTTATTCTGATTTGCACCTTCTATGGGTAGGTAATTCTTCTATTGTAGGAAATACAACCTCGTGTGGTAGGAAAACTCCTACCCTCACAAGTTACTTAATATTCAAATAAATGTCTTCTGGCTCTCTCCACTTAACAGAAAGCTTTTCCTAAATACTTGCAGTTCATCTCTCTTGGGGTTCTTCTGTTATATCTACAAAGATTCTGGACAGGGTTAGTCTGCCAGTGTACTGAAAGCACCATCTCAGATGGTGCAGAAACCACCACCCTCTCCTCATCTGCTTCTCATGTCTACTGTATTCTCCTAGACTTACTGGGTGGAGCTCAGCTCTGGAACAGGATACCTGTACTTAGACATGTGCATGTAGAAGGCCTTTGTGGTCAGCAGCATCTGGTGGATACAGTCAGTGGAAGGGCAGGGTGTTTTGGCTTCCTCAGGCATGGATGCTGATGTCCTGATTCATCTACCAGAACTCTCTGGTAACATCACAGTGCACAAGTGGGAAGTCTACAGTAATGCAGATAACACATGATGATAGCTATTAAGGGATCCTAAGACCATCTTGGACCAAAGAAATAAGCAAAACAGGAATTCTTCCTATAGTTGTCTGGCCAGAAGTCTTTGCTCCTTAGAAGTATGAGCTGCCTGGAGAAGCTAAAGAATGGTTATCAGTGCCTTATAAACTGAGTAACACCACCATCCATGAGCTGGTGCTGCTCATGGTGGACCACATCTGCAGTAGCCACAACTAGCAACAGTCATTTCTGTCATCCTTAGAAGGATCTAATGCAGAACTAGACAAGATGCAGAGAATGACCAGGACTTTTCACAGCCTTTTACAGTTCATCAGAGAAATCACATCATTGCAAATCACATCTATATACTTGGTTCCTATTCCTTCCTGCAACCATTTCTGGTCTTTTTTCTTGGATACAATTTGTTAGAATGAAAAGAGAAAAAGCTCAGAACAACAACAACAAAAAATCCTCCGTAAAACCCCCACCCTAAAGAATTACACTCTGTCAGAATGAAGTGTCAGTGGGCATCAGACTTCTGACTCCATGAAGGTCAGGCAAAGAGAAGATTTTTGCTGCCTGGCCCCTGTACTTCATCATTCAGTAAACTTAGCAGATGAATCTGGAAATATATTTTGCTTTTTTAGCTGTTTAATATCCTGTTACAGTCTTTGGAACATGGGTCAAAATACTGTTCTAGCCATCAGACTACAGAGACAGGCTGGTGACCTGGATTAGATACAGAGAGACACCCGTTCGCAGCTCTTCTGTCACACATAGATTTGTTTCCTCCCTGCCAAGAAGGAAATTCAAGCACATCATTCATGTCCTGGGTGAGTGGAAGGATGGAACAACTACCTCTCACCTTTTCAAAAAGGAGAAGAGTGATGGGTTCTCCATTTTTTATGAAACAAAATGAGCTTCATCTTATTTGGTCTGATTTGATTTCAATGTAATTGTATTTTACTTACTGTGGCCTAAGTACTTTTACACTCAGTGAGTGCAAACAGGCTGTCCTTTAGAGATGAGGATTAGAGGGTTACAGAGAAGGTTTCCACAGGCTTGTGTCCTGACACATCCATGCAATCATACCAGAAGTTTAACCCTCTGGAGATGACTGTGGTAAAGAGTAATTTATAAATATTTCAAATTAGGAGCAACTTAAGATACTGGCTTGTTCAAACTGGTATAAAATATGTTAGTCTTATTAGAATTTTTTTCTATGATTTGTCTGATTGTGGAGTCTTATATGTACAGACTGAATCGGCACAACTTTTTTCATATCACTCCTGAAATGTATTCAAACTGAATACATTCTTATTCATAAGTACAGTTTGAAAGGGAATCTCACTGTTGCTGCCACTCCAGGTATAAGGGCAGTGTACTTGTAAACATTTAATTACCTACCTTGTAAAACCTGAACTAATGTTTTATAGGAAAAATCAAACCACGATGTTTCTGGAGAGGAGCATGTTAAGACATTTATTGCTTTTATTTTCTTCCAGCAGTGCCTAAAATCTAAATGACATAGATTTAAACCACTTCCAAAAGCTTTTGACTTGAGTAGGCCATGCCAACCATTTTACCAACAATCTTTTCCTTCCACACCTATATTTTTTCCAGTCATGTGAAATATGCTATGTTTGGTATTCATTTTCTGTAATTCTTTGGGTAAAAAGGTTGACAACCTTTTTACCCTCACCATCTTTTCTCCTGAACACCATCCTTTGTACCCAGCTAATAACTTGAAGTAGTACGAAAATTTAAGCAGTTAATGTCTGTCCCCAATGTTTGTCAAGAGTCCTTTTGGTTTTAGACACCCACACATGGTCTCCTTTTGTAAAAAGACTAGTTTTTCCTTTAAGCCCCATACATTGTTTGCTAAATTCTCAGCGAGCTGAGGGGTTTACACCAGCAGGATGCATACACATGGTCCTCTGAAAGCTGCTATTATAGCAATTCATAAATGTGGGTAACAGAGTGGTAAAGGCATTGTGAGTTCCAAAATACCTCCACATCTTGGATCTTAAAGTTGTCCCAAAACACTCTGTTGCTGCAGTTTTGACTTCACTATCACTAACAAAATTACAAACATTATGTTACCACAAACTGCTGGAAGACCTGTTAGGAAAATTCTTTAAGCTTATCAGTCTGTAATGTCTGAACTTCGTTTCTTTCAGCAAAAAATTCTTTAAAAGGTCTCTGAGCCTTCATTGTCCATCTTATCTGCTGATCCTAAACCCCATGAACATTTTTTATATATATATGTATATATATATATATATATATCTCACATATGTCATTGTTATGATATACTTGAAACTACAGCTGTGCTCAGAGAATTGCTGAATACCCAACCTGGGCTTCCTATTGTGCAGCCCCATGAAATACTTCTGTTTGCTTTAAAATGTACTTGTGCTGCCTTGTGTAAAGTGGAGGCCAACAGTCTGCTTGTTAGATGATCAAAGCCTCACTACATTCATTTGGCTTTTCAAAACTAAGAGTTCACTCCTCCCAAAATTATTATCAAGTTAGTACAAAATGTTCTTTAACAGGAACACTCCTGTAGCCAGCACCAGTGTTTATTAAGCTTCTTGAAGGAGGATGAAAGATCTGTTGAGAGGAACTTTCCTGAGACTCCTTTCAATAAACCCTTGGAAAAGATGCTTGGAACTTCTCTTCTTGCAGCCAAAAGAAAGAGGGGCAGGAGGTTCTGTCTGTGTGCAGCTTGAGGAACAGAAAGGACATTTGGGGCTTCGTTTGCTTTGATCCTGCAAGGAAAGACCAGTGGTTTAATACTTAGTCGGGAGGATTTGGGGCTCTTGTTTGTCTTGATTGGAAAGAAAGGAAATTCAGAATTTGGTAGGACTAAAACCATGTCCAAAACCTTCATTTTTCACACAAACTTCACGCAAAAGGAAAGCAGCGGTTAGGAAAGGGGACTGGCTCAATTTCTGGAGCAGATTTCACTTAATGATGTTGAGATGTCTGCATTACTTCTTATGATTGCCTAATTCTTTGCCTAATTACATGCTATTATTTTCTTCTGTCCATAATTCTGCCAAGTTTCTGTGATTTGGGATTAAATTTTCTTTGCTTGCAATCTGCCAATCCCTGAGTACTTGTAAAGAGAGGCAAGACTTCCCTGTGAGCAAAGTTAGAAAAGGCTTTGGTGATCTTTCAACTTTTTTATATAAATCTTCACCATTTTCATGGTTTTGAGCAGGCATTCTGTTTGTCATGAGACATGATCTGGGAATAAGGAAGGGTTTTTGTTGCCCCATCAGAATGCATGTGAATCAGAGCAAGACAGGGAGAACTTCACTACTTTTTTCTGTCATGGGCCTGGTCTCTCAAAAGTGATGATTCATCTTAGGTATCTCAGATTTTGGTTCTCTGATTTGAGACATGTGAAGGAGGTTTGGAACCAGAAAAAATTTTAACAGTGTCACCATTTTAAAAATCTTTATTTAAGGTAAAACAAAACTCTTCCAAAATATTCCTGAATCCTGCTCAATATTTCCTTCTCTGCTACAATATTTTAATTCAATTTTTGATGTCGGAATTGAACTGCCTATTTAGCTTTTTCTTTAGCCATTTAAATTAATTTTTATATGTAAGTATTTTATACTGTGAAAAAAGGACTTGACTTCACTTGAAGTTATTCCATCTCCAATTACATATGAGCATTTATCTCTCTATGTGTGTGCTTACTTAAAATTAATTGTCTTAAAGTATTTAACGAGATTGCTTTTTAAAGAATCCTAAGCATGCCTATCTTAATACTTGAGGATAAGAAACCTTAATTCTTTTTGTTCATGTATTTGCCCTGAAAGTAGAACTTCTTATAAAGTGAGAGAAATGTTTTTGGGCCTGCCAGGGAATCAACTTTCCAAATCCCAGCCTGAACTCTGACAGGAAGAAATAAAAGAATGAAATATCCTCTACAAGTTGGTCTGAACAAGTATATATATACTATTTTTTCTTTTTCTGCATAAGAAAACTGATTTTAAAACTAGCATTTTGCCTTTGACTAAATCATCTTATTCTTAAACACCTCTCTCAACTAGCAAAAGCCATGTTTAGGCTTGGAAAAAAAGGATTGCAATTATGTAAATCTTTCAATCCTATATAAATACAGGCTGTCTTCAGAAGCTTGTTAAATCTCTCTCAGTTGCAGAAGTGGTGCTCATCAAGCCAGGAAACAGCTATAATGTTATATAACTCAAACTAAAACTCACAATTCAAACTCTGACTATTGGATATTAATTTATTAAAGATGTCACAAATTAATTAGGGTAAACATGAACAATGATATTCAATGTTTATTGTTTGAAATTTTCAAATAAATCGGAAGTAGTACAAATATTCTGTGGACAGAAAAGTAGAGATTTCATTGTGGAACTAGTAACTGATAATTATTTGTGTCCATGAGATAAAAAGAACATCTGAAACTTGTTTTCATACTCTTTTTCTGATCTTGGGTAAAGGCCCTTTTATGCTTCACAAAACTTTTTAGGGAGGGGGCATTGTAATAACAAGTGAGATAGACAGCTAGTTCTGAGACTTTAATTACACCACCATGTTGAGAGATCCTCAAAAGAGGCACATGGAGTGTTTGAGTTGTGTTACCGTTTTGTACATCACCTCCCTTCTTGGTACTTCACAGGTTCACTTCAGGCTGCCTCTCCCTCTGGCTGCTGACCTGACAGAAATGTTTATACTTTGGATGCTTCAAAGCTGCCATTCTTCAAAATTGCCTGTAGCTCCATTTGCTCAGTTCTGCATGCAAGGGGAAGACAGACTCTAATTTTCACCCTGTTATGTGTACATTTGCTTGTTGTTTGTATTTGTTGTACTTCTATTCTGGGCTTTCATCCAATACCTTTTATTAACATTTTTTCTTGGCTGTCTTTCCCATTCCACATCCTATTTTTAATTTATTTTTATTTTTAACTTATTTCAACACTTGTAATTTTTTATCACATCCTGCAGTCTTTTTCACTGCTTATTGGAGCTGTTTCCTTCACAATATTCCTCAGCAAAATCTCCATGTCTCAATAACAATGTTCCATTTAAGCTCTCTAAAGAAATTTTTTGCATCATCATCCACTGACATAGGCTCTCCCTGTCCTAAAGCTTTGAAATGGAGCATATGCAGCGTAAAAGCCAGTTTCAGTGGCCAGGGATTTAGTTTGCACTGAACAGAAATAAAGTGCTAGGCTTGTTTATTGGAGCCCTTTTCCACCTCCTAACAGGGTACTGGGAAAACATTGCAGCTGAACCTGGCACACTGGTGATACATTTTTGTATTTGTACTACTGGTCTGAAAGGTCTAGGTCAGTTTCCCTTCAGATTTAGAGAGCTGGAGAGACAGATTGGTCCAACATCTACATTTTTAACCATCTCCGGTTAACCTCCATCTTCTATTAGGGTCTTGTTCCATTTCCTCAAGGATTAGGAAGAAGCCATGGGATTTGAAACCTTGTGAACTGGAAGACCTTGGCAAACAGGCAGAGAAAGATATGAGGTCCCTGTGTTCTGGGGGCTGTCTCATCCTGACATGTGTCTAACAAATCCTTCTTCACAGAGATGGTCTTCTTGAGAGGTGGCAACCATGGAGACTGCTGTCCTCCACAGAAGCATTGTCCTTGCGACCTAACTGGCTCAGCCACCTTTTTATGCTCTGAAGACATTTCCCTGGACGGGACGGTACAGATACTGTTACACTTCGGGGTCTCCCTTCTGTCCCAAATGGCTGGCATGGGACTCTGGCATGCAGAAGTTGTGTCAGAAGCCCGGCCAAACCTAGGTTCACATGATACAGGTCCAAGCATTACAGAGGCTTTTGCTGTTGATTCACTCTTACTGTTTAATTAGGGCCCCCAAAGCACCTTGGTGTCTGACTCCTACTCCATGAATGGATCAAAACCATTTCTGCTTCAGTCTCGTGGGAGCCATGCTGTGCACTAGAGAGCACTAGATAACAAGGGGGCTTTTCAATCACTCTCTCTCTCTGTCTCTTCAAATAACAACGGTAAAACAAGTCAAGAGGTCAAGGGAACAAGTCAAGGGAAGGTTCTGGAGCACGTTAAGTAGAAAGAGTTGCACAACATGCATTCAGCAACCATAAGCAACTAAGGCAGGAAGTAACTGAGCTGGTAACAATCCCATGGCTTCCTGTCACTAAAATATATGTGAGAAAGGTAAAGATACATGTTTTAAAGAAAATTCTATAATTGTGCCATGGGAATTGCAGGGTACTGCCAGAGCAGTGGCTGAGAACAATGCAGAGTATGCCAGAGATCTAATATCTGACAATCAATGAGGAAACCAAGATGTAGCAGAGCAAATCATCATCCCAGGTATAAGATGTGTCGGCTTTGTTTTTTCATCTTTCTCTTTATTTTGTGATTCCATGTGTCCTGCTTCTGTAGGAGAGATGTTGCAACAGTTTGGGCCACCATGGCAACATTTTCCTTTTTAGCAGTTGTTTGTCCAGTCCAGGACGAACATCACTGTTGCCCATCAAAAGCCTGACGAAGCTTGAGATGAAGGTATGAGCAAATTCACTAAGTTTTAATCTGGGCAAGACAGAGCTGGTGCTGAAGAAGGAATCTGCAGGAACACGTATACCCTGGGGGAAGAGAGATTTGATTTCTTGGTGAGTGTTTGCCTGTTTTTCCACGAAGCACTGGCAATACAGGAGTGTTTATTATCCTATGTGCATCTTGAGAGAGGTGTGATGAGATAGGCATTGCCTTACTGATTTCTGGAGTGGAGTATTTCCTCTTGCTGGGTGTATCCTTGGGGCTGCCAGGGAAACCACTAGAAGGTGTGCCAGCTGAGATGTGCCATCCTGGGACAAAGCACTTCCCAGGGCTGTGTCTACACTAGCACAGCTCAACAGTACTGCTGTGCACAGCAGTTAAATGGTTTGAAATCTACCTTCTTAATTTCTTCCTCCTCCCAGGACAGAAGAGGTCAACAGGCATTTGAAGAGGGATTCCCCAGGTTTAATTGTTCAGCAGTTTCTAGAAAGACACTTTCAGTGGAAGACTCTTGACTCCGGAGTTTTCTTCCAAGGAAGCCCAGAATGGGTTCATTGGCCTGTCAGGCACAGCCAGGCTTTCACCTGAAGGAGAAATGGAAAAGTTGGTTTTGTTTTGGAATTACACACAGAGAAAGGAGAAAAATATTGTGAAGCAGTGATTTGGTGAACTTTGTGTATCGATTCTGTGTTAAGCACATGTTATACATGAAATGGAAATTGAATGATTGGTAACACAAGCTGCATCTTAACTCCCCACCTCCATTGTCTAGTTTGTTTTGAGCCCACAGTTTTTAAGGAGGGATTAATTTACTGTTCCCTGTATTCTTTTGCCTATGCTACTACCACCCCTAAAGACACAGACTGTCAAAAATGGGGAAAAAAACAACTGAATGTCTTATCCCCACTGGCCATTCCATTAGACTGTGGTTTGGAGAATAGTATTAAAAATCACTTTACACCATGAATGTTGGCAGAAAAATAGGTTTCATAACCTGGGTGACCGTCATGTCCCAATTTGAATAGAACATTCTGAAATCCGCTAGTATTTCATGGACTCCAAATGCCAAAGAGTGTCAGAAAATCCATTCCTCTTCTCCCTCGTATTACCTCAGCTTATCCACTGAAGAGTCATTCAGTGTAATTTACTCTGTGATGGATAGACTACACCAATCTGGTAGCATGCTCTTCTGCTGTGGATCATTACTGAATTAGACATGCAAGCAGAAGAATCTGAATGTCAAGCAATGCCAGAATTTATGATCTATCGTTTCATCTTGCTTTGCACTTTACAACCCGGGCTTGTAAGTAGGTGTATCTCCAGTGACTTCATTCATTTCTGACTTCACTAAAGATTTGTCAAAGAGAAATCCTGCTCTTTCACACTGGCAGAAGCTTCCAAACTGCAGTAGACAGCAATCTCATGGTAATACCAATGATCAAGAATTGGAATCTAATGGAAAACAATCCATGCATGTGCCAAAATTAAAGCAGAGAATTTTATTTTCTACAAAAGCAAAAATCTGTGTGAAATACAGAAGTAGGCTGGTGGGTTTTTATTTATTTATGATTTTATCTGAAATTTTATTTAAATTATTTCAACTGGCTTTGGTACAGAGTACAGACACTTTGAGAACCCCCGGGCTACAGCTGAATTGGAGGGCTCAAAAGTGTTTCCAGGCTCCTAGGCTGGGATGTAAACCCTACCTGCATTTTAAGTCTGCACTGGAGTGAGATGTATGGGCCCATCATAGCATTGCTTCTTCTCTAGCAAAGCAACTTTTGTGTAAGGGCTAAAGAGGAACTACACCAGGTTCTGCAAGATGCCCTCTGCAGACAAGAGGTATCCTGCCAGGATGCAGACTTTGCCAAAACAAATAAGTGCAGAGATGCAAGTTGTGGCTGCGTTATTCATGTCATGGTAATGAGAAAATGAAGTTATTTTCAAACCCAGTAACTCAAAGCAGTGAGAGAACACTTTGAATTACTTCATTAATTATTTTGGATTAGGAGATACTGCCAAGTATGCTGGAAATGTTGCTTCACATTTATAAAACAGTTCAGATTTTACATGTCACAATACAAAGATGTACATGGAGAGGCTCTGATACCATATGCAGGAAAAGGCATGGTATGTGCAAGTCAGAATGCCCCCAAATTACTTGTGTTTTAAATTTCCTTTTGCAATGAAACTCCAAATTGCCAAGATCCCCCAAATCCCCATCAAGGGATGAGGCTACAGAGGTTTGGTTCTGAATTTCAGCAGCTCCTGGCTTTGTAATTTCTACTGATGCCTGTTCTTGGAGCAATTTTCATTCCTAAATGATTAAGGGATGCTTTGTCCTTCAGGTTTTGTAGGTCGTTTCATTATTAGAAGCTTGCAATATTTTTGCCAGACTTTCTCTCTTTCTTTCTCTCTTTCTCAAAAACAAAAACCCAACTAAAACCAAACCTGATCTTTTTATCTAGGACCTCATAAGAGTCATTGGTGAGATCAGAAACTTTAATGGAGCTGTTTATTGTAGTTCGAATAATCTCTAGTGGCATCTTCCTGGAGCTATAACAATGGACGGGTATTTTATAGCTTTGAGCATAATAGTGTCATACGGAAAAAAAGAAAACCTTATTATCGTGAACACTTTATCAGACTTAAAGAGCACACTAGAAAGACATTTATATATTTTTTAACTCAATAATTAATAAGAACAGAAATAGACCAAATAACAATCTTTACCTAAATTACTGAGCCTCCTGGACTTCTTACCTCTTTGTGTTCGAATCCATGCAGACAGTTTGAAAACAAGCCACCACTCCTGACTAGAGTAATTATTTTAATCTTTGTCCTGGAAGCATACTGCATTTACTCTTTGGTTGTGGAAGAGCCAATCGGGAAACATTGGCAGCTCAAGTTTTCTTTTCAAGAAAAAGTCCCCATGTCCTGTACGCTGGTCCTTGGCCGGAGCTCATTGGACACCTGTGCTCCCAAACCTGGCCTGCTAGAAGTGCCCACTACAGATGTCAGAGCTCTTTTGTTGACTTCCTATTAGGCGCCACTTAATGGATGTGAGCCGAACACAGCTTTGCCTAAGCACTTATCAATAGACAGCAAACATTCTTCTTTCCATGGGCAAAGGGTCAAACTGTTTTGCCTGGCTATAAAGCTGTGCCAGATAATTGCTGGTGATTAGCAATTTTAATTACCAGGTGCTAGGGGTCGTTTCTTGTGCAGCTTTTTTTGCTGTTGTTGTAATTGGGCAGGCTGTCAATAGGTATAGCTTATTGTACACATGGTATGTATTTTGCAGATAGATCGAGCATCCTTTTAAAGCAGGTAAAATAAAGTCAGTAGCATAACTCGCTTCTGTTTGCATCTGATCAGCTGCATAGTGCTCCAACAGGTTTTTTGATAAAACTTGTCTGATACAGGAATCTTTAATACAACTTGCTAAAGCAGCTTTTAATCCTCTTGTAAACACTTTTATGTACTATTGTTATTGAAGAGAGGCAATGATTTTAAAGTCTTTTCCTGCTACATTGGTCAAGTTGGAACTAAGCTTGTCAAACATGTTCTACCTCATTGGTTTTGCATGAAGACTTTTAGGGGGTTTTCACGAATCACAAAACCAATGGCACAATTAGCAGCAAACTAATCTTTTCCGATATTCAGCAACAAAATAGGTTCAAAATAAAACTGACACAAAAGATTCTTCTCTCATCTTCCTCACAGCAGAGAGGAAGTAAGCAACTACAATACTTCAGTGTCTGTTTTTACTAAAATTTCCATGTATTTCCTTTTACCTACATTATTCTACATCACAAGCCTTGCAGACATACTGAAGGTCTCTGAAAGCTGAATGTACTATTTACGAATTTACTCAGGTTAGAAGAATAGGGCTGTTCTTTGAGGCAATAAAAAGGATGAATACCTCTGCAGTACAGAGTTCTAGCTCTGTTTTCATTTGTTCTGCAGCAATATCTTTACGTCTCCCAGCTCCCATCATGGCTTTGTTTTTTCAGTGATAGCTGGGCTGCTTGAAGGAGGAGGAGAAGCTCACGAGGGGCTGTGAAACTGTAGTCAGGTCTCTTGTGTAAAAAATTGCAAGTGTCTTAATGCTTGAGATCGCTGTATCAGTGGTTATGAAGTCCTTCAATACGGCACATTCTGCAGCTGCGGATTGTCCATACTGGTTCACTTTCTGCCACTAGTTAATCAGAGCTTTGATATCATTGAAACCTGCACTAAAAAAAAAAAGTAATTAGTGCATGTAGAAAGATGTCTCTGGAGAAAGATGCCTTGGGGGAGGAGGATATAATTCCCAGGGTGCTTCCATCCCATGTTTCCATGGCACAGCTACACCCCGTGAAAAACACAGAGCATTCTCCTCTCTGTTAACTCCAAAATCTGTGGACAAGCTGCAAAACCCTAGTCCTGACAATGCTACAAAGAAAGATGCACACAATTAAGATTCCTGAGAAGTGGGGTAGCCTAGAGCAGAATACGATTTCCTGAAATCAGACTTTGAGAAGTGGGAGATGTAAAGCCCTGGTAGCAGATGCATCCATCAGGGGCAAAAAATGTTGGTCATAGGCCTAACACATAGTCATGATGGGCTGATCAGTTTTCACAAGCAACCTTTGTTTCCAAGCCTGAAATCTGATCTTCGTTATAGAAACAAATTTCTTAGTTCAAGTATGATGATATTATTTATACTTCCCTCTGTATCTTCAGCTGGAAACAGACTATTTTTCTTCTTACACTGTATTCCTGTTTGCCTAAAATCACAGGCTGAAGGGAAAGGTTCCTGATGTTGAAAACCACTGATGCCATTTTACTTTGGTTTCAGCATGGACTTATGTTCCCTCTTTTTCCTGTCTCCTGATAATGACAGTTCAAAAAGATGTGAAAATAAGCACAAGAGTGTCTGCTCCTGTTGCCACAAGAAGTTCATAAAATAGGTGTTTTCCTACCTCTTTGTATTGGGTTGTCCCTGGCTGGATGCCAGGCACCCACTAAAGCTGCTCTATCCCTCCCCTCTACAACTGGATGGGGGAGAGAAAATACAATGAAGGATAAGGGCCAGGAGAGATCACTCACCAAATACTGACATGGGCAAAACAGACTCGGACTGGGGATATGTATTGAATTTATTACTAACAAAATCAGAGCAGGATAAGGAGACCTTTCCCCACCCTTCCCTCCTTCCAGCTCTAGCTCGTCCCCCCTCTCTGTAGGCAGACAGGGAAGAGGGGATTGCTCTCAGTTCATCACAAGTCGTTCCTGCCACTGCTCAGGGAGAGGAGTCCTTCCACTGCTCCGGCATGGGGTCCCTCCCATGGGACACAGTTCTCCATTAACTTCTCCAGTGTGAATGCATCCCACTGGCAATGGTTCTTCACAAACTGATGCAGTGTGAGTCACCCTTCCTCAGGATGCAGCCCTTCAGGCATGGCCTGCTCCAGTGTGGGTCCCCCATGGTGTCACAAGTCCTACCAGGAAACCTGCTCCAAAGTGGGCTCCTATCTCCATGGGTCTGCAGGTCGCTGCCCAGAGCCTGCGCCAGCCTGGGCCTCCCATGGGGTCACAGCCTCCTCTCAGGCATCCAGCTCTGGCATGGGGCTGCTCCATGGGCTGCAGGTGGATCTCTGTGGTGTTCCATGGGCTGCAGGGGCAGAGCTATCTCACCATGGGCTGTAACACAGGCTGCAGGGGAACCTCAGCTCCAGCACCTGGAGCACCTCCTGCCCCTCCTTCCCCACGGAACCTTGTTGTCTGCAGGGCTGTTCTTCTCACATATTCTCACTCTGCTCTTCTATGAGCACAACTGCAACTGCACAATAACGTTTTTTTCTTCTTCTTAAATATGTTATCCCAGAGATGTCTCTGATGGGCTTGGCCTTGACCAGCAGCACATCCTTAGTAGAACTGGCTGTCATAGGCTCTGCTGGACATGAGGGAAGCTTCTGGCAGCTTCTCACAGCAGCCACCCCTATAGCCCCCCTGCTACGAAAACCTGGCCATGCAAACCCCAAACTCCAATATGCCCCAAAAAGCAAAGAGAAATACTCAGTTATCTAAACTTATTCATCCCAAACACCTCATGCAATGATCACAGCCTGTCTCCAAAGCCTCAGGTTTCGGCCTCAAGCAAATACGAACGCCAGCAGATGGTATCCTTACCAGATATAAAGCAATTGATAGGAATCTGCATGTAACAGTGGGTTTGCTTTCTCTCACTGTTTGTGTGGCAACATGGAGCTGCAAAGACCTGAGAAGAGACTTCAGCTGCATTCATAATGCAATTCCTGAAGAGAGTGGATTATGGATAGAGTTTAAGCCTTAACTTTGAATTGCCTTGCTTTTGTGGATTGAAGTTAGACCCATACAACAGTATTTGAACATAGACTCTGGTACTTTGTTGATATTAGTTACCTGCTGTGACACACAGCACATGGCAGTTTCAGTTTTGTGCACTGTAAAATGCAGGTATTGTACACCTGAATTATAATCTTGCTGTGATAATATGCCTCTATTGATTCAACAAAACAAGTTGTCTATTTTGTCTTCACTCAGACATCTCTATGAAGGAAAGACTGACAATCAGAAAGGTAAATATTTTGGACTTCACAACTTGTGGCATGACAAAAAGGATAAAAGTGCAATAATTTTGAAATGAGACCTCGCAGACAATGCCACTCCATTTGAACCAGTGAGATGAACTTCCTACAAAAAATTTTTATTATACAGCCATGTTAAAACATTGTGAACAATCATTTTTAAAGGTATAAAGTGAAAAATTGTCTATTTAGTGATGTACTACTGTCTGAAGTACAAATATGAAGGTACAGAAATGTAAAATAAAGCTGAATTTTGAACTTTCACAAAATGGATGGTATCGTAATCAATGGACAAAAATGCTTCACTTTTTATGAAGTTTTTGTATTTATCACTAAACTCAGATAACATACAGGTTTTGAAGATAGAATTGTATTCATAGAACATTAAATTTAGTCTGTTCCATGAAAACTAAAGTTTTAAAAAAGTAGCTGTCTTATAAGATATTTCAGTCTCATTTTACACTGGCTTAATTTTAAAATTTTATTTCTGTACCTTTGCAGCAAATGTGTTACAATCCTGACGGAGCTGTACCCAATAGGGTGCCCTTGGCAATGCTGATTTGAAAACACCCCTGTACCCAGAGCAAGTGAGATGTATTGTTAGAAGGCTGAATTCACCCTGGACCAGTGTTACTGACAGGAAATATTGGAGGACTTTAAGAAGAGACCTGTGGACCCACAAAAGGTGGTGGTTTTAACCATCTCTTCTACCCAGAATTTTTACTACAAGGGTGATCAGTGGCTGGAGGCTACACAGCAGCGCAGGTGGAGGCTGCACAGCACATCTGGCCATCACCACTAATGTGCATAAAAAGGCACTTGTACGAGCCACTTGTACTCAGATTTCTGCTTGGGGTGGCCAGTTGCTGGGTCCAAAGGCCAAGCAGAGGCGAGCTGGGCTAGCATTTGATATGTACCCCCTGCCACCTCATGGGCCATCACTGAGTCAGTGGAGCCTTAAGAAATACCTGTGCACAGACTGGCTCAGTTACTGACCTTTCACTCAAACTGCACCCAATCTCTAGCAAAAACTAATTAAGTACATCTTTCAGTGGATATTCTTGAAGTGTTTTACTCACTTTTTCAAGAACTGGTGTTATTTAAATTGCATTAATTCAAGAATAGGTGTTCCTGTAGACCACTTGAGTGGGCAGACCAGGAGAAACAGTCCAATAAAGACATTTATAACAAGGCAAAGAATCAGTAGCAGTCTTTGAATACCCCATAAAAATGATGTTCAGGTCCTGTGAAGACCTCTTAAGAAGCCCAAGGCATGCTTAGGAAACTAGAGGAGATGAAGTGCTGAAGCATACTTTCACTCAGTAAATATCTGCTGAAGTTCACTTATGGTCCTCAAGCTTTTCACTTCCTCATGGTTGCTGTGTACTGATGTTTGCAGAGCAGAGGGAGGAGGCTGAATCATGAACTCTCCTCCATGTCCTTAAGGGTAAATGTTGGCAGCCTACTGATGAGGACAGGTTTTTGTGAGAGGCTTAAGGAGGAGGTCCCACCTCTGTTGTGCCATGAGAACTGGGGAAATGGTAACCTGTGGCAGGATATGGGAGGCATTTTATTTTTCATTGCTCTGTGCATCTCTCACACCATCTCAAAGAGAAAGGTAGTTCCAGTGAAGCATGAATATTACTTATTTTCACCACCTTATATCCCCTCATATATGAGTTATTAACTGAAGTGCTCATGAAGTAAAATTGGGAAAAAGACCACGTACCAGAAACTTAGGTGCTTGTATAGGGAATTGAACTGCAATTCCTGGCCTTAAGGAATTACTCACCAGGATGGCAGGACTGTATTTCTGTGAATAATTAACATGCTCTGGGTCCTGCAAGTGTGCTGAAGGAGAAAATGCTGTCACCTATCAGGCCAAAGAAACATAGAAGCATTCAAACACAGTGATGAAGGGAGGTGTTCAGGGGAAGACCATGTTGTGGTGAGTTCAACTGAATAAATTGAGTCAGAGAAAAGGGAGATGACTTCTCTCTCATTCCTTACGGCGAAGGAAATGATATTTTGTGGCTGACGATGATACCAGCCACGGAAGTAGTTTTAGAATGATGCCTGGGTCCACAGTGGTAGAAAATAGACAGAAATTTGTTCATATATTCATATATATGTTCATAGGGCTTTCAGGGATTGGAGGAGGAAAGAGAGCTTGTGGCATGTAAGCATAAAAGTAATATGATGAAAGAAGTTAATGTGGTAGATATCTATGAGAAAGAATAAAGGAAGTGAGTCTAAAATGAAATTACTAGAAGATGAAGTTGTTATCAATGTCCTACAAATGACATTTACTTTTCTAGTCAAGGTTTTTCCTGAAATAAGAAGCACAGAATTTTATATACAAAAATATCAGTGACTTTTTATAACCTTTTGCTATTTGTGAGCCATAATAACTACAAGAAAAATAAGTGGTCTAGAAAGAATTTCGTTAAGATGTATACACCATATATGTTGAAGAGAGAGGCAATCATTTGTTGCCCTCCTTATTGCCCTTGCCTTTACATTTTTGAAAACTGTTGATCAGTTCCCTCAGTCTTCTTTTTCTGGCCATTGCATTTCCTCCAACTACACTTCTGGTATGTCCTGATTAGAGCACAGGCTTCATATAGACTCTTTCCAACTTCAGCACAAATCAGGCCCTGTAACTAGACTCAATGCTTTAGCTGAGGCCTTATCAGCCTCAAATAAAGCAGAAAGATTACTTTGTATGTCTTACAGATGACCATCCTGTTTACACATTCCAGCATGTTGGGATTTTTTTTTTTGCTGCCACATGATGTTTTTGGCTGACATTCAGCTTGTGACAACTCCAGATCCTGCAAAGCTCTTAAATAGTCAATTATTTTCCACCCTGTATTTAGGCAGCTGAAATGCAGAAATGAATGTGGAACTTTTAATATATTTTTTCAGACAATTCCAGTTTCTCAAAACTTATTCAGAGTCTGATTCCTGTCCTCTAAATCACTTCCAGCTCCCACCGGGTTAGAGTCAGATGTAAATATACAAAGTATGATCTCTATTCCACCATCCAAGTTAATAATGAAAATATTGAATGGAGCCAGACATGGGACAGAGTCCTGGAAAATCCCTTTCAATACATCCTTTTAATTTGATGGTTGACCATTGATGGCTAATTTCCTAGTACAACTTTCTGGCCAGTTTTGCCTCCACCCTATGGCTATTCTTTTGTTACTGCCCTACAACTGGGGGTTGCTCCTGTGAGCATCTGGTCTTTTGTCAAAAAATGCTTTTATTTCCCTCGGCCATGCTCACATGCTGGTTACCCCAGGAAAGACTAGCAAGCACACAGTGTCTGAGGACCTTCTCTGGGCTCTCAGACAGCCAATTAGTACACTTGGTGTACCTGTGGGCAATTTTTCTCTTCATTTTGCCAGTTAACTTTTATTCAGCATTCCAAGGTACCCTCAGTGTTTATGAAGATTTTTTTCATATACTGCTGTTGTCCTCCTCAAAGGAAAGAAAGTATTTGTCTGTCTGAGAATGAGCTAGTGATAAACACAAGGATTTTTTTCTCTTCTTAGTCCTTGATGGATTTTCCCCTTAATATCAATATTCTATTAACTGCTTTACTATCCAAAAAAGGATGTAAAGAAAAGCTATGTGAACACAGATAATTCAAATAAATTTTAGTTTCAAAGCCTCAAATACATGTTTTTAACTCTGATTGCTTAGGTAAAAATTTAATACTGTGGAAAACTAGTAGAAAGCTTTTTGCTTGGAAAAATAATTAGCCATGTGTAATACTAGATTTTTATGCTCTTCTGCTCTTTTTTTAACAAACTTGCCAATAATTTCTCTGGATGTTTTAAAGTCCTGAATTGAGTCCTACACTTCATGAAATTAATGTGTCCCATAAGTTAAGAATGGTGCTTCTCAGAGAGGACTGATAAAAAAGCATCAAGGGTTTGGATATGGTTCAGGGGTAATGGGCATTACCAAAGGTCAGAATGTTGTTATAACCATTCAGAGTAAGTGGAGACAAAACCTTTTAGACATTCAAAGATATACTCCCCTGAAGGTTGAATTGAGGCATTTTAACTCTTCATCTTTTACAAGAGAATACATGAGGTGAAGACAGATGTTCTGAGATATAGTTTAGGAGTTGTTCACAATTTGTAGAGCAGCCCATATGAACGCAGCCTTCTCCATGTCCCACCTTCAGAAAATAAGTGTTTGTGAAATGATTTTTTATTTAGAAGTAACTCAGACCTTACAACATTTTAGATGTCAAAAGGCGGGATGGATAAGTGTGAAGAACATTTTTAAAAAGGAATCTTTCAGATACTGAAGTTTAAATCCCATATTGAATGAATAATCCACTGTAGAAATGTGGAAAATATTTTGTGAACAGCTGGAGTGACTGCAGTCAATTCATCACTCTTTTAACATGGGAAAGAGGTCAGCAAATGCTAACTATGTTTAACTGGGGATATGAAAATGAGTATAATCAAGAATTTTTAAAAATATAAACCATCTGATTAAATGAAGAGAATTAGAGGACAATTTTCCAATATCAGAAGCTAAGCTAAGGGATAATTAGGAGAGCAAAAATATGAATTTTGAACTACTGAGAACATTTCAGCTATCAGCAGAACACACAATGAGGCTAACACAAGCCTTAGCTCCACTTTTAGCAGAGTGGGGGACTGGCATATTCATTTTCCCCCCAGGCAGTAAAGTCCTTCTCTGCAGCCAGTGGAGCAGCTGCTGTATTCCCACTGCTGGAGAAGTGACATCCTGCAGACATCCTTCTGGCATGTTGCTGCAAAAAGGAACAGTCAGCACTGGGACTTTAAGGTGTGAACCTCCATCTGGGCTGCGAACACCAGTAGGATACACCTGCCTGGCTGAAACTGATTCCTCTCTGACATTTTTACAGTATTTTATTATGGGCTTTCCTGTTCTGTCTCCATAGTAATTTGGCCCTAAGTGAATAATAGAGAGGCTTGTACAAAATAGCAGAGTCGTAGATTGTCACCAACAAAAATAATAAAAGCAGTTCTACAATCTTTAATTTCCAATCAATGAACAAATGAGGTTATTGGCTGAGTAAGGGGTAGAGGATTGTCAGGCTTTTTAATTCAACCATTCTTCTGGTCTGACTCAGCTGTCAGAGCTGACTTGAAGGGAATGGTTGAGACAACACACAATCTGAGTTGTTAGAGGGCAAGGAAATCTATAGAATGAAAGCAATGATTATGACTTCCCAGTAACATTGATATGCTAAATCTGTGAGTGAGAAAGATATCTTGGATAAGACTTTTAAATAAATTCAAGATTTCTGTAGAAAAATTAGCTTTTCAGGCCCACAAGAAAAGCTTGCATTTGAAATGTTGGCTGCTTGGATACACCTCACCTACATGAATTGTCTTGTGTGATTTTTTGGTTGCTAAGGGTGCTATTGCAAACAGACAGAATTTCAGTTGGAGCCTGGAGCAGGCAGCCTGCTATTTATAGTGGAGTGTGGAGTAGCCTGTTCTTGTTTATTTATTATTAATTTCATAATAATTATTTTAAGGTACTAGTTCCTGGAACTGGCAAAGTAATCTTTCTTCAATGAAATGTCTTCCATTTCAGGTGGGGGGATTTGGGATAGCACCACACAAGTTGATTTATTTACCAGACTTATCTAAAAAATAAGACCAGACAGAATTTCCCAGGGTCAGGGTTTTTTAGGTTTAGTGCACAGAAGCTCAAAAAGGCATATTCAGACACAGCAGGTTATTATTGACAGTGAAATTGGGGCAGCACAAAGCTCAGCAGCAGTGTGCCCAGCAGGATGAGGGCAGCAAACATCCCCCTGTACCTGGCACTGTTGAGGCCACACCTCGAATTCTGTGCTCAGTTTTGGGCCCCCACTGCAAGAAGGACATTGAGGTGCTGGAGTGTGTCCAGAGAAAGGCACTGGAGATGGTGGAAGGTCTGGAGCACAAATGCTATGAGGAGTGGCTGAGGCAGCTGGGAGTATTTAGCCTGGAGAAAAGGAGGTTCAGGGGGAACCTTATCATTCTCTGCAAGTACCTGAAAGGAAGCAGCAGTGAGCTGGATGTTGCTCTCTTCTCCCAGGAAACAAGCAATAGGACAAGAGGAAATGGCCTCGAGTTCTTCCAGTGGAGGTTTAGATTGGATATTAGGAAAATCATCTTCACTGAAAGGTTGATCAGGCATTTGAACAGGCTGCTCAGGGAAGTGGTGGAGTCCCCACCCCTGGAGGTGTTGAAAAGATGTGTAAATGTGGCACCTGGGGACATGGTTTAATGGTGGACTTGGCAGTGCTGGGTTAACAGTTGGATTTGACCTTAGATGTCTTTCCCAACCTAAATAATTCTATGATTCTGAGGTCACAGGTGGCAGAAAAATCCCAGTAAACATACTGAAATCAGTTACATTAAGTGGTACCATGTTATACAGCGATCAAAACCCAGGCAGTTTTAAGCTAACTGCACTATAAGCATAGCCTTAGTGGGGATTTGCTGTGCAGGGATGGTCTCAATCCTTTTTTCCAGAAGATGTAAGACCAGATGATGCCTAAACTACTGTTGTTCACAGAGGCATAAAGATGTCTGTGAGCTCCAGGCTCCCATGGAGGCTTTGAAATTTTTCCCTTAATATCACTGTCACTAAAGAAGAGCAGGCTTGTTCTGTCAGCAGCTGTTAAAAAGACCCATTAAAGCAGTTCCCAGTATCTGTTCTACTTCTGTTGCCCTAATGTCCTAAAGTCAGGATGTTTTTTATATATAGATACATATTTAGGTTTATACCTAACAGAAGTACTCTTCTTGCCTAAGATTTGGCAACAGGGCTTAAAAAAGCTCTTTAAATAAAGCTATTTAGGAGAGTATCTTGCAAGTTATGTCCCCATTCAAACAGACAGCTACTCACACAGTGACAATTCTCTGCATTTCCAAAGGCCTCTCTGGATGGAAGGAAGAAGGAAAGAGGGCACCTGGCCAGCTGTCAGAAGCTGTGAGCTCCTGGCTGCTTGTGTGTCTTTTTGCACTGCTTTGCCTACCACCTGCCCCCAGATTATGCTCTGTGAGTGACTGACAGCAAGGCACACACAGGCAATCATTGCCTTTAAACATGAGATTCACAGTGTGAATTTTAAAACTCTTAGCCTGTGGTCGGTCACTGTGTCTTTTTCTGCTCCTGCCTCTTTTTCCCCATCGTCTTCTAGATATGCTGTTGAAAGTCTTAAAGGAAGTTTGTTGCCAGTGACAGCCCAATCAGTGACTCACCACTGTGACTCCAGAGACATGGAATTACTTTTATTTTTTTAAAAATCCAGATAAGCTTTTCTTTTCCTATATGGGAACAGATAACCCTTGTTATTCATTTGAAATGTATGCAATTCAGCTTGAGTGGGGGGAAGGGAAAACAGAAGGAAAAGGATGCATCCTGTTAGAAAATGGAAAATACTGTATTTATCATCTTAAAAAGAACAAAAAGATCTGCAAGTTATGTGGGTTTCTGTGACAGTAATTATCCTTCTATTCAAGAATGAGTAATTACATTATTCTGCATGCTAACTTCCCCCCTCCCCAGTTATGTGGCATGTGCAGGCAGGTGCACACACACATGCAATGTGCTTGAACCCTGAAGAATAAAACCAGGGTGCACTAGAAAAGGTAGTTCTGTTGTTTTCTTGAATAATGGTGATTATGGTACTTTGTTTATGCTAAACACCACTGGGTGAGAAGAAGGCAAGCTGAATTTCCTTATTTCTTGTAAGGAAGCTGGGTGCTGCTCTGCCTTGGCACTAGCCAGTGCAAGGGTTCATTCCCTTCTGTCTACAGTGAGAAAATATTACGTATTGATTAAGATAGAAGATAGTTTGCAAAAAGCGTGTTTAAAGAGAGAGCTTTAGGAGTTCATTGCAGAATGAATATCTGCTACAAATATTATTTCTGAGTTTGTTCTAGCCAAAAAGTGAGAAGAAAACATTTGAATGCATGGATACAATCCAAGTATTTTCCTGGGAATTGTTTTTTCATATTATTCTTCCTGAATAATAACATGAAAAATTCTTACTGAATCACAGAATCATTAGGTTGGAAGAGATATTCAAGATCATCAAGTCCAACTGTTAACCCAGCACTGCCAAGTCCACCATTAAACCATGTCCCCAGGTGCCACATTTACACATCTTTTCAACACCTCCAGGGGTGGGGACTCCACCACTTCCCTGAGCAGCCTGTTCAAATGCCTGATCAACCTTTCAGTGAAGATGATTTTCCTAATATCCAATCTAAACCTCCACTGGAAGAACTCGAGGCCATTTCCTCTTGTCCTATTGCTTGTTTCTTGGGAGAAGAGAGCAACATCCAGCTCACTGCTGCTTCCTTTCAGGTACTTGCAGAGAATGATAAAGTTCCCCCTGGACCTCCTTTTCTCCAGGCTAAATACTCCCAGCTGCCTCAGCCACTCCTCATAGCATTTGTGCTCCAGACCTTCCACCATCTCCAGTGCCTTTCTCTGGACACACTCCAGCACCTCAATGTCTTTGAGATGCTGTTGACTTGCAAATCAGCAATAAACAGGGGCAGATTCTTATGGACAAGGAAAATGAAAACGGAAAAAGGGGAAGAAGGAAGGAGAGGAGAGGTGAGGAGAAGAGAAGGAAATGGAGGAGGAAAAGAGATATAACACATTGATCAGTGAATGCAAGCCTTAAAAGAACCTGAGGACTGGTCACAGGGAAAACACAAAGCAGGTACAGCTTTATGTAGGAGATCCAGTCACAAACAAGACACTCAACTCATCAAAAGACATTTCTACATTTCTATGTGCTTACATTTCTGAAGTACCATCTGCAGAAGAAAACAAGGTTTTCCTTTTAGTAAGTACACAGCACATCAAGGCTGAACAATTCGTTAATGTGAACGTTTGAGAGAAGAGCGATTACAGCAATAAAGGTTCTGACACATCAATTAAAGTAGTTGGGTTAGACTAAAAGAATATTGTAAAACACCCATGTGCCCAACTTTGTAGACAAAATCCATACGACTGGGGGGCTGACGGGGGTGGCTTTGTGATCACGTAACCAAGGATTGTGAAAGTGGGAGCACACCTGGGTTAGCATGGGTTTTGTTGCTGGTTTTGTGAATGCAGGTTTAGCTGCACACACAGCCCCAGGAAGCCCATGGTCCCGGGGAGACCGGGGACAGAAGCTTTGCTCTTACATAGGCTTTAACAGTTTTGCTAAGAAAATCCAGTGAGGGTTTTTTGTTGGGGTCCCTCCCCTGCCATGGAGCCCTGGGAGAGGGGCCCTGAGGGCACAGACACGGGGTTTCCCTGCCCCTGCTCAGCCTCGTTCCCATTGGTTGGTTTGTGTTCCCTGCGCGGGCAGAAGGACCCTTGGTCCCGTGACTGGAACAGTTCCTGGGCAGAGCCCCGGCCATGCGGCTGGAGAAATAAACATCTCTGAAACATCTAGCAAGAATCTGTCTGTCCATATATATTTCCTTTCCACGGGACTCCTGGTTTGGTATATGCATGTTGCAGGATCCCCACTGCAACAGTTTTTGGACAGAAAAATTGCAGGATTTAACTGGAATGTGAGGAATCTTTGGGTCCCTAGTTAATTATGATCTGCTTTGTTACACAGAAATAATGCTAGAGAAAAAAAGACATTTCTTGTAATAATAAGAGTAGGCATTCTTACTTTTTTTTTTTTTTTTTGTATTCTTCCTCCTTAAAAGCAGCTGCTGCGAACAACCCCTGCTCTCTCAGCCACTCCTCGTACAACTTGTTCTCTAGAACCTTCACCATCTTCATTGGTCTTCTTTGAACACGCTCCAGCACCTAAACGTGAAGTTTACCTTTAACTTGTCTTGCTTTTTTCACAGGCTTGCTTTGTAAAGCATCTGAATCTTTGCCAGACTCAGTAGCTACTCACAGATTAGAGGTCTCCAAGGAAATTTTGTCTGCTTTTACGGAGCTATCCTTGCTTTATGTAATGCTTCTGAGCAGCCTCTCGTTTAATCAGTAATACTCATTTCTCTATCCTACTTTTGATGCACCCACAGCAACCCTCATAAAACCTTCAGTAGAGCCATGGATGTGACCTCAGGGGCTGAGCTTGGTCTTCCCAAGGCAGAGTCATCTACACACTCTAGTTGCTTAGGGAGTTTCATCCAATTTGTTCTTAAGCAACCCTGAAGTTAGAGGTCCCATCTTCCCCTCTGACATTCTGTCCAACTGCTTCTCCATTTCTGCTGCTACAGTGTCATTTGTTGTTCCTAACCTGAAGTTTTCCTGCTGCCATTTAATCTGTGTTTTCCAGCCCTCACAGAACACATTTCAATAATATGTATGGACAAGATGTATCAATAAAAAATGAGTACTTATAATAGTCCTCTACATATTTGAAAACTGTTGCTGTATCTTCTCTAGGATAAATTCTATTTCATTAGCAAGTGAGTTTAGACCTCAAACACCCCTATTTCTGGGCAACGTGCAAATAGCCCACTTTAACCTGTAGCCAAGGGACCCAGAACCGGACACTGCTCTAGGCAAGTCTTCACCAGTCCACCTAACCTACTCACTGTCTTAGGTTACAATGTAAGATGTAACCAGAAATATGTATTCTATCACCAGCTGTTAAAACCAGGTGGGGCAGTGTTCTTTCTCTCTTCCATCACTCACCCCTGGTAACTCCCTCCAGCGGGATACCTTCTGCTAATGGAACATCCAGCCTCACTGCATGACTCATAAAATTACATCGTCCCATTGTGAGATGCTCCACCCAGGGGGAGGAACCCAGCATTCCTACCTGCATATCATCTGAGGTTAGGAACACCACAGTCAGCCTTTACCTACTGGATTCCCAGAGGACAAGAGCTACATAACCACCACTGGACCTTCAGAGGAAGAGCAGACCCTTCTACAGGATCACTGCTTCAGCAGAACCACATTTATCACTTCACCAGGACTGCAGCCACCATTGAATCGGACTGCTACCAGCACCCTGCCCGGCAGGCTGTCAGGTTGTATCCTGACTCTGTCAGTTTAAGACAATGTTTCTGTATTATTGCCTTTATCTTAATTTTCCTGTTAAATTGTAGTTCTGACCTGGGATTTCCCACTGGTTTGCTTTCAAACTAGAACACTCACCCACTTTGAACCTACATTTTTGCTGGGAAAGGCAGTATTCTCAAAATAATGCCCTAAATTTCTAAAACTCAATCTCCAGAGAAAAATTAAGTCTAGGGCAAGGTTTCTACATGTAGACTGAGAGATTTCCCCTCTGTAGATCATCAAAACTGTCTATCGCTCTGATAAGACTTTATCCACTGGTCAGGGCTCCTCTTCTCTAAAATAGTCAAGCCACATCCACGTGTGGCAGGCCACTGGGGCCCATATGGTGCCCCTTTAGACCTAATTATTATTTTTCATATGTTCCTTCATTCCGGACTTCAGAAGTGATGAGAGGGCTGTACCACAGTCCCCCAGAGCAGCATTTTTACCGCACAAACCCCAGCCTGTGGCAGTGTGTGGTGTGGGGTTTCGCAGGGATGAGTGAAGGAGGCTGGGGCTGTGTTTGGGAACTGGGCAAGTTGTGGCAGTGTCACCCAGCCTGTCTGCTGTCACCTCTCTCCAGAGGGAGCTGTCCCCTCATGCTGTACCTAGATGCTGTTTCATGCCAAAAAACAGTTTAGGAGCATGATAACACAAGTACAGGACCTAGGATTTGTCTGGGGGATGAGGTCACTTGACAGCATGGGTGTGCATTGTGTTAGAAGGAGGTTTTGTTTGTAGTATTTTTAGATACATACTTGAAAGGACTGTAGGAACAATCTTGTGTCACGGTCATGATAAAAAAATCTGTCTTAATGTTTATGCATCTGTCTCAACAGCTTAAAGTCCACTTCAGAGAAAAACTCATCACAGTCTCCTCTACTCTTTTTTGTGGGAGTTTGATTTAGCTGTGCCAGAGAAAACAACAGAATAATGAATTGAAATGATCGATGAAATTGCTTAAGCAAATGTTTGTTAATGCTCTGCATTTAAGCCCCAACTGCATTTAAACCCCAACCCTGCATTTAAACATAACACAAATTTATTCAAACATTTATTTGCCCTAAAAATAATTTTGTTATGGCAGGTTTCTTCCCAAGCAGCTATTTGAATTATTAGAGAATTAATCTTTTCTCACAGTTTGCAGAAGAATAATGTTGGGGTGTTTTTCATTTTTTATAGTATTTTCTTTTCTACTCAGCTATTGCAGGGACAGAGTATCCTGATAGAATAGGTTGCTTATTCCTAGCCTTGAACATATTTACCAAGAAAATATTAGTTTTAACAGGCAATTTTCAAGTGTCTCGTAACAAGTCCCTCCATTCTTTGACCTTGATGACTATTTCCCTTGATCGTATTCATTCTTTGCTGAGAAAAAGCAAAGTGAAACAAAGAGGGGGAAAAACCCCAAACCACTCCATAGAAAAAAAGCCAGGTTTCAAATGTATATGCACTGAAATTTGATAAAGTCCTTGGAATATAAAAAGTGTAGGTTTTCTGTAGGTTGTCCCATTACAAACAACAGTACCACAACATGCATACTCAGAGATTAAAAAAGAAAATAATATTTTCTGCATTTTCCCACCGTGAAACGACATGTTTCACTGCACTGAAAAATAGCAGCTGAGTGTCAGTGATCTGGGTCAGTTTTCATTAACAGCCTAAATGATAGCATAGCAACTGCATTCAATACATTTGCAAATAAGCAAAAACTTGAGAGGGGATGCCGGCATGCTGGTCCAGGAATAGAATTCAAATGTTCCTGGCAAATAGGAGATAAACTGAAAAGGCTGGGTATATAAATTGCAATACAGCACACATCGTGTCCAGTTTTTCTCTTCTGCTCTGCATTAGCAAGGCCTTATATGAAATGCTGTGTCCAGTTTGGGGTGTCACATTTTAGGAAGAGTAATTGGAGGGGGAACAGTGAAAATGGTCAGAGCTCCAGAAAACAGAGCATCTCAAGCCTGCTTGCACTAGCAGAGTAAATACTGAGGTGTGACATGGCAGGTTTTCAAAGTACATGAAAGGCTGCAGCAGGGATGGACTAAACTGTTCTTGTTGAAGCTGAATAGGAGAGAAACCACAGACTTACACTGCATCAAATACAAATTCAGGTCAGACACAGAAAAAAACCTGCAAACTCTGGAAGCAGAAATACTGGAATAATACTGGGAGACTTCATTATTACTGAAGGTATGAAAAACATGTTAGCCTGACATCTGTTAAAAAGGAATTGGGATGCTTGAGCTTCCTTGTGCACAGAGGACAGGGGGATCACTGGGATTTCAGCAGTCTACGGTTTTACAACTGTATAAATAGTCCATAAAGATAAGGGAATCAACATCAGAGTAGAAGGTAGATCCAATCATTTTGTCCCTGCAAGGAAAAAGGTGCTTGCTTTCTTCCTCCTGCCCCCCAAAAATCCTTGGTGACTGGAGTATTTGAAAGATCTCTCCGAACCTGCAAATGCAGAATTTGCTTTTGTGCTGCTTTCATAGACACTGTGTGATGGTGCAAATGTATTTCTGAGTTTCCATGTAAAACCATACAGGATAAAAATAAAATTACATTATATCTGGATCCATGAAAGCTGTGGGTGGGTGGGAGGGCTGCTGCCAAAGCTGTGATTTTAAGCTTCCTGAATTGGGGAGAAATTGCCGCTCCTCAGTGAGATTGATTCCATGACTGCTCAGCTTGATAAGCTCAGCAGAAGATCGGCAGGCAAAAAAAATCCTAAAACCTGTGGGGATTTTTTGTTTGAATAAAAGCCCCTGCTATGAAACTGTAGTACTGCTTGTTATTAGCTTTTGCTGTTCGACACAAATGCTACCCATCAGCTGATAGCATTAGTGATTATTTATTATTTCAGCCTCTAGTTAACAAATATAATGATAAATTTCTGCTGAAAATACCATTGTATTTGGCAATGGATACTTTTTTAAACTTGTTTTATGTCTTCTACTGAGACACATAAATAGAATTCAGCAATAGAAAAGTTTTTCTGCATCGTTGGGGTAGAAAAAAGGGTTGTGTACATTTACTTCATAGTTTGAGAATTCAAGGACACAGAGAAGCTTTTGGCATTTACATCTTGGCTTTAAAGGGAACTGGGAAAGCTACACCAGGCTTTGCTGTGTTTTTCCTGTAGATCTCCATTCCCATTGCCATCTCTCCTCCCTCTTTTTAGACAGGCTTTGAAACTCCTTACGGACCTGATAGAGCATTGCTCTAGGAGTTTCCTCATAACCAAATCCTGTCACATGAGGATACTGCTAAGAGAAGAAAAAGCACTAACAAGTTCTAGCAATGCCAAATTACATTCAGTTCTTGTATTTTCACTTGGCATGGTAACACTTCCAAAGAGCAGTTGCTTTACAATCAGAACTTCTGCAGCCTGTTCATTTCTTTTCTCTTACTTAGCTGTTCAGAGACCATCAGACACCAGGCAAGCCAATAAATGTCCATCTGAGCAATTATGTAGCTTAAACATCAAGTGAGACAAACTATTTTTTTCCTACAAGTACAATTTAAAGGGAAAAACCTGATGGTATCACTAGAAATAATTCATTTGCATAGCAACTCTTTTCTCTTTAATGAGCTTCAGGTATTAATTAAATTAAAAGTCCTGATTTTTAAGAAAATTCTTCTCCTAAAATGGTCCCTCTGTCATGATAGACATGGGCCACAATTCTCTTAAACAAAACTCAGTACTTGCGCCATGATTTATGTGACATTTTCAGCAAACTACTCAAGAATATGCTAGCTATTCCCAGGCTGCTTGGACTTAAATTTACACTAAAAGCTGTATTTATAAAGAAGGAGCTTGTGCCTGCATCATTGGAAGAAAATCTGGTTTTAGACTCATCACTGGAAGAAACATAGTTGTGCATAGGGATTTCAATGGCTCTTCCATTAAGGATGACTGGCAGCATCATTTAAAATGCTTTTAATAAAGATATTGAGAGGTTTATAGCCCTTCCCTCTCATAAGCATGTAAAGAAAACAAATTCATTTACACAGCACAGCAGATGTGCAAAAAGATGATTGATGCTTAATATCCATGCTTATAGTCATGTTGCCCACAGGGAAGTCCTGAGTTAGAGGGATTTCTGAATCAGAGCACTGAGGGAGGAGGAAACTTGATTTGCTAAGAAATTTGTTTTGGTGGGATACTTGTTAAAGAGGTCAAAAGCAGCTGGCTCTGGTTAATATGTCCTGCAGTGAATTGCAGAAATCTTCAGGCTCTGTCCTGCAATGTGGAAGTAAATAATTGACATTAAGTTTATATTATTTGGAGTCTCAGATTAATCACTGTTCTTAACAGGACAATGACTTTCAATCACTTTCATCCCAGTAAACTCCAGGTGCTCAGCAAAGGGGGCCATGCTGCTGAGTCGCAAAGACTAAAACTCATATCTGCTGTCTTTAGATATCCACAGAATAAATGTCTGTGTGTACTCATCTCCCTGGCTGCCTTTATATCAATTGGAAGAGAATTTGACCATATTTTTGGCATCTGCTTTAAGATGGCAAGAATCACACCTTCAAAATGTCTCTTCCTCCTTTCTGATTACACAAGCAGCCAGTTGTGGCTAGCTTAGGGACAGACACTTAACTATCAAATCTATTAGGTTAGGACAGATGAATCCCAAACAAAAGTGCAAATATACACGGTATGCCTGGACACACATCCCTTATGTTGTGGTCCTCTGCTGATGCCAAATGACATCTGTCTGGGCTGTGCCATGGGGCACTCCTGGGTGCATGTCTGCCTTTCCTCAGGAAACTGGACAAGAGGGAAGGAGGGAGGAGAGGGGCTGGCTGCCGCCAAGCTTTCATCCCAGTATGGTGTGGCAAAGTGGCTGCAGAAGCCATCAAGACCAAGAACTGACACGTATTCTGGGGTCCCACAGTGTAGAAATAGCCCATGTGCCTGCTATGAAACAGCTGCAGTTCAATTCACAAGACACCCCTTGGGCACTAGATTAGGACCTGTCAGCTGGTGGCCTCACTCCCTCTTTACATGATGCTTGTCATAGAAAAAACAAGTCAAAGGCACCAAGGCTGAAAATAAGAGCTTTCTTCTGTTTTAATTTTCAGATATAGGAAACTATTGCACAGCAAGGGAGGCAGTGTCAAAACAAAACCTCTGCCTAAAGGCCCAAGAGTCTTCTCTGGCTGCAGAGATTCACTGCTTTGACACCAGCAGTCTGGCACTGCACAAGTGCTCCATAGCTGAGTATGGTTGGTGGGAGCAGCAGTAGTGAGGCAGGTCACCCTCTCCCATTGTTCTTTGACTTTGCTTTCAGGTCATTTCAAAGAGAGGTTAATAAAGAGTGTTTTTCTCTGAGTAAGGCTTGCTTTCTGTGATCATTTTCTGATAATATCATTTGTTTTCAGCTTGGCAGTAGGTTTGTGGAATGAGATCCCCCTGGACCTCCATGACTTTGTATTTTACCTGGCAGCAAACATCTCAGTTCTTTCTCTTGTCACTTGATCTGGGATAAAAGAAACCTATGCCTTTCTTAAGGAGGAAAAAAACCCCTAAAAAATCCCTGAGGGAAAGAATGATTATAGGGAACATGGGATGTACACTGTACTGGGTGGCTATTTTCTGGCAAAGCCCTGAACTCAAGGAAATGAAACATTTCACCATGTGCAGTGTGCCTGATTCTGCAGCAAGCAGCAGAAACAACCCCATGTGCCAGGCAAGGGGTGAGATAGCATTACACTTCTCCAAGCTTTAAAAAGAAACCTTTGTGCCAGCTTTGGTGCAATATTTGGTTTGCTTGTAGAAAATCCAGTCTTCTATAATTTATAGTAGGTGTAATGAAATATGTGTAATTTGATGGAAAGTCCTTGATAAGATACCAGCGGTGGCAGCATGGGGTTATTTCCTAACTGGCATTTGAGAGAGCAAACGTGATTAAATCAGGGCTCATTTTAAGTTGACTTGTAATTGCCTGCATAGCAAAGGTAAAAAGTGAGTTCCTCTGTAACTATGAGATTTTGTTCTCCACATCCAAATGGAATATAATATTGCTGCATTGGCTTGTAGGCTTGTGGGGTTTAAATAGTGCCTGCAATCTGGTGCCATGCTGATTTACTAATCCTTGATCTTAGTTGAACATGATCACAGTCCCTGGTTCTGTTCTTAAGGGATAGGCTTACTGTTAATTGACGGGCTTTGGCGTCCTACCAAAAGAGCTGCTATGTAGAGAAGGAACTAAAACTGAGCAGAGGGTGTATCGGACAAGCCAATTTGGTGGGGGAGAAATCTATTTAATAGATCTTTATGCCAAAAATTATTTTCTGTTTTATTGTGTCATTAAAACTATAGTATGTGATTTGCATTTTAACATGAAACTAAAAAAAACAGAATAGTCTGAAATGTGTTTGCAGGGTGATTAAGTAACTAAGACGTGGTGTTTGGAATCTTCCCAGATACTCTGCTTTCTGTTTATTTAATTACTGTGTGAACTTCCATGTTTGTGTCTGCTCACAAAACTTGTGTGCAACAGTACATGCCAAGCATACCCAATGTCATATTTGTGATATTGCCCACAGATTTCAAAGAGATTGTATCCCAGGGCTGGGGACTGCATGACATTTTATCCAGCATTTTTGAAATTTGATGGAAAAATGTTAGCAAGCGGTAATTTCTTTTCCAGTAACTCCCCAGAAGTTTCAGACTGTCTTCTTTTTATTCAGAACTATGTTTGCTCCAAGTTTTGATCCCTTTCTCTAGCTTTCTAAACCTGGCAAAACCTGAGAGAAAAATAATTTGGGGGGGGGAAGGCTGAAATTCTTTAAGGTCCATCTTCTACACTTCTGCACTGCTGGCCTCGCAGGCTTCAGGCATGCTAAATTGAAGGACAATATTTAGATGTCAGTGGTACTCTAGGAGTTTACAAACTTCCACCAAATGGTTTTATAGCCTGCAGCCTTGTGTTCATTTGTGGATAACTTTAAACCTATCTTGTGTTCCAGATCTGTTGCTCACACTAACTTTGAGCCCACTTACCTACAGCCTAATGTAAGTGCTTTGAAATCCCTGGAATGTAGTTTTTACCCTGTGCACTAAACTTTGGGGAATTTCCTGCCTAGTTTCAATATTTCATTTAACCTATGGAAAAAAACACTTTGTGTTTTGGGGATCAGTTGTAACAGTTTTTTTACTGCTCTGTGCAAGTGAGGAGCAAAGTAGGAGCCTTCCTTCCTATTAGGTAATTCTTTAGGTTTAGTGAAGGGCAGTGCAATAGCATCTCTGAGGATCTCACACCAGTGACTTGGAGTCAACTCTGAGCCTTCCCAGCTCTCGATTTTTTGGGATGCTCAGATGGTGCGTTTTCCATGGTGTAGAGAATATGCCTTCAAAGTGGCCAAATCATTGTTCCCTATGTTCTCACATAGGGTATTTGGAGGTGAGCACTGTGATGTCAACAGTCACCTCATGAGTGTATAACCCTCCCATGAAGTCTGTCAATAGCAGGCAGACATGTCCATATCAACACGAGGTTTTTGTTGTTAAGATACATCAGTTCAATAGAAAAACAAGCCTTCCTCCAAGCCATTCCATGGCTTCTGAGATGGTCCTAGGCCTCCAAAACCACATTAGAGCTGTTGCCATTTATCTGCAGGTCTGTGTAAACCTTTCTCTTAGTGGCAAGGTCAGTTTATATTTCTAAGTGTGGCACATCGAAAAAGTGTTCATGTTCACTCTCATCTACCTTCCTGAGCTCTGTCAAGTTCTTCCAAACTCTGAGGTCAAAAACTCTCTACCTCAGGCTTAGTTAGCAGTGCCACAGCAATCTTTCCCTCATCATCTGCCCAGCTGGGAGATGTCAATATTTTGGTTCCTGTGGGGTCACTCTGTGCAACTTTTCTATTGGCCTGGCTGGTTTTAGCAAAATATCTTTCTCATCCCTGCATATTTCTCATCCCTGCCAGCCATATCCTTACAGAAAGAGTGGCTCTCTTCATCCACCTTGTGTGAAGGGTTTTATAAACCAACTCTCTCATACCTGGGGCCTTGGTCTTCTATGGAACCTGACTTGGGCATGAATCAGATTTAGAGAAATCCTTCTTCAGCCTGTGATGGTGTTCATGACTTTGCCTCAATAATTCTGCAGAATATCCTCTTCTCTGGCACCCCAGTAGTCTGGATTATGCTGAGATATGGCCCAGCTATTTCCGGTCTGTGAGTCCTTGGCTTTGTCCATGAAGATAAGAGAACTGGAGTGAGGAACTGAGCTGAGGGGATGCTGTAAGACAGATCCTTCCCTGTTCTGGCTTCGGACATAGCTGGGATGCACAGCTAAATGTGGGAGCTGGGAGACATTCCTGGGTTCAACATGCGAAAAATGAGCTGGAGCATTTTCTTACTCTCTAATTATTCTTAAGCAGGTTAAAAACAGCAAAGGCATCACCAGTCTTGACAGATCAATTCGCGCAGCACTTCATAAAGTCATATTGAGGTAGTGGTGCAACTTCAAGGCAAAAAACCATAATGTTCGTGTATCAGACAATTGTCAGTGAATCACTGAGCATCCTGATTTGGATGGGATCTACAAGGATCATTGAGTCCAGCTTCTGGCCCTGCACAGGGAAACCCCAAGGATCACACCATGTGCCTGAGAGCATTGTCCAAATATCTCTTGAAACTCAAGCAGACTTGGTGGTTTTCGTCACTGGCTCCTTTGCATCCTGGGACTGTGACAATCCAAATATTGAAAGACCTTTGGCTTCTAACCAGAGAGGCATGGAGGCATGTGCTTTATGGAAACACCAAATGGGCTCTTTCTGGAGTTGTAAGAGAAACTGAAGCCTCTCACTTTGTCTTAAGGCTACTGAACTGTCTTTTTAACTCTGACCTGGTAATAACAGTTGGGCCTTTTTTAACAGTCTAAGAATAATCTTGTTGTGATCACTCAGAAGAGATCTTGTGAATTAATAGAGGTATGAAATTTAAGGGGATTAGCTAAATCACATAAAAAACTTATGTGTACATTCTCATTCAAAATTCAAAAAGTTCTTAGTTTCATTTATTTCCTGCTGTAATTCTTTAAAATTGTTTTAAATCAGGGCAACTTTAATTCTGAAAAGGAAAGCACACAGGGAAGCTGAATAGGATTTACCTAAAATGCATTAAAAATTCAACTTGAATTGACCTCAAGAAATTCTCTTACTCTTACCTTAAATGAGAGAAAAACATATTTGCTTTACACTGAAAGTTGAAAAGATGGTTTTTCATGAGAGGAACATAAAAATGGGAGGTGGAAAACAAGGTCTATTCTCAAAAAGTTATTTTTTACAAATGTCTATAAAACTTAGGAGAGTTTCTAATGAAACAAATTGCCTGGAAAATTCAACTATCCCCTAAAGAGCCATTGTGTTCAATTTGGAGACACCACTCAACCATTACGGTGTGAAACAGCTTTGCTTTAATTGAAAATCTCAGAGCAGTCTCCTCCAGGAAGTTGTTTCCCACCTTTCAATAATAAGACTTGACTGTGAGGTGCACCTGCAAACAGTTGACAACTGCCTTATTACAAATATTTTATTAAAAGTACTTATTTTATAAATATCTTTCTATATTGGCAAGGATTTTGACTAACGTTGGAAAATGTTAACAACAATTAAGTAGCTCACTAATAATTCAAAGCTGGAGAAAGTTATCAGAAGGATGTTAAAAAAATATCCCAGGATAGAAATGAGGGCATGTATGTTTAAAGACAGTCCTAGGGGGAAGAAAAAAAAGTATTGTGGTGAGAATGTAATGTATTTATAGAGCTCCAAAGGGTGTTCTCTGTGAAGGTATTGATAGGCAGTCTGTCCTTTTTTCAAGTCTTATCTTCAGGGTAGCAGAGCTCAAATGTGCCAAACACTTCTCGTGTTCAACTCTGATTGCATCTGTGCAATTTTCTCTGAGATTTATGTCTGGTGCCAATGAAAGCAGTGGGAATTGTCTCACTATATTTAACATATTTGTTAGATTAACCGATTGCTTAAATGTTTTTATTCTTATCACATCTGCAGTGCCAAAACTTCACTGATCAACAAAAGGATGCTGGCTGGACAGATAGCAAAGTGACTGCTGTTCCAGGCGAGAAATGCAGGCTCAGAAGTGTGACTACTGCAGCCAGAGGAGAACAGAGCTCATGTGCCTGTTGAAGTTGTATTCCTGGTATTGTATTATGATTTTCCTAAGGGTTCTTGGGTATGCACCCCCTCACACACATGCTTTGCTTCTTCATTTAGGAGAGACTGTAGAAAACCCAAGGGCGTCTGGAGCAGGAAAGTCAAAAGATGCAGTAATGGGGCAAAAATATTCACAGTGTGACTTTTACTGGTGCCCTCTCAGTTATAATATTATTGCAAAATATATAATACCCCTCTATTTGTATGTGCTCTTCTACCCCAGCACACATCTGAGTTAACTGAATGTAGCTGCTGATCATGGATATAGGAAATCAATTGTTGCTGCTGTCTTTGTGTCACAATTTTTAATTCTAGAGGTAAGCAGAAAGTTTGCTTGAAGTTGGTCTTCTTCAGCTTTCTGATGTGTCTTGTGGGGTCTGGAGTTCTCAAGGCACATATCTGGGTCCAAAGAAATTATGCCTGCTGTTCACTGGTGCTCCTCTCTCTGATGCAAGTGGGTGCTCCAGAACATTACTCTAATGGCCTTTCAGAAGAGGTGAGTAATTTACTCCTGGACTATGCTTTGTCATAAAAAAACTTCCAGCATTGCATAGCATGGCTATATATGCCCATCAGTACCCTCTGTGTGGGTGACTGAAGTGACCTTTATTGGTGTATTTGCCGTATTGCACTTGCCAGTGTACTCTGGGACTGGATGTAGTACTGTGTTTAATCTTTAATTTCTACTCAGAGAAGTGGGTTGTAAATGGTAGATATGGGAGATAGAAACCAGCAATGCACCTTCTGACACACTTTAGTTCATCTAGTTTCAGTTTATCAAGTGCCCTTTATCCCTACCATTTATCACTGGTTCATTTCTTGTAACTGCTGTGGCAGAGAGGGACTTGGGAGGTGATTTAAAAGGGAAATAAATACAAACTTTACAAATCAGCTCACTTGGAGACTGCCTAGAGGAAAAAGCAGTTACTGTGGTAGGAGGTCAAACCTAGGCTGACATCCCAGACAGCAAGGGGACAAGATCACTGGGATGAGAGGGGCAAGAGAAACAGAGAAAGACATAAGGTTAATTAGGAAAGATAAAATAAAAACATTGAGCTTGAGAGAGTGAAAGAGAGGAAACTGCTAAACAGGTAATGGAAGAGAGCATCAGACAAGGGGAAGGACATTTGCCATTTTACCTGCAAAACGACAGTGTATGCCAATTATTCTAACTTCCGGTTTAGCCATTTGAGAAAAATTTTTTGCTCGGGTTGCTCTAGAGTTTGCACTACACTTTTCATGTTCAGGGGGACCAGGGATTTCCATTCTCTCTAGATATTTAAATATGCCTTTCTATTCATGTGAGCAAAATGAGTTTATGGACACTTGGCAGGTATCATTGTCACAGTGGCACTGAAGTAGAGGTTATCTGTGCCAACATTGGGCCTTGTGTGGCTGATACTGAGCTTCATGGCTGCATCCTTCAGTGTCCTGGCAGTGCTTCTGTCAAAACACATGAGCAGGGTGGAGTATGAGTACTTAAAAGCCATGGTAATTTCAAATTTACTTCTCATTCAAGTTGAATATCATTGTTTAGATTGTGTGGGTCTCCTTTATGTTCCTGCACAAGATGTACATTCTTAGCCAGAGCACAACTGATAAGGTTTGAAACTAGATATATATTTCACAGTGCTCCCAAAATCCACGCAAAATAGACATCTTATAATGCCCAAATATGCTCATTTAAAAGTTGGTGGAGGAATTGTCCAGAATGTAGAGTATCACAACAAGGTTTTGTACAGAGCAAATTTTTTAAATGAGGCTTTTGGTTTTTTGTTGTTGTTTTTGTTTTAAGTCTTTGAAAATAGGATTTGATGCTGATCTGCTGAAAGGCCTTATGCAGCAGTACTGCTGGCACTAAGTCACAGGGTAAACACAGCCTGGCGGTGCAAGTCACAATGGACCACAGCTTGAAAATTACTGGCCTAGCAGCCCAGAAGTGGGAGCTCTCTGAGCTCTGCCTTTGAATCTCTTTTCTATTTCTTTTCTGAATTTCATCATGAACAGTATAAAAACCATCATTTCTGCTTCATTTCTGCCTGTGTAAAGGGAAAAGTGCAAGCACAGAAATACACTGCTTTTTTCCCCCCCATAAAGTCTTCGTTCAAATGCTCATCAACCTAATTTTTCCTTCCTTCTCTCTCCTCTTTGCTCATGGGCTTTCAGCTCTCCTTTGCCATATCCCCCTGCTTCTGTTAGCATTGCTCCTTTGTGCCTCATTTTGTTTCTCCTCTCAGTGTGGCCTGCTGATGTGCCGTCGTGCTGAGCAGAGGGTCTGGAGCAGGGAAGAGTCCTGCCAGCACTGGAAGAGGCAATGCTGTGCCTCCATTCAATGCCACACTTATGTTCACTGATTATCAAGAGGTGCTGGATCCAGCTGAGCCACTTCAACTTGGTGTGACAGCATATCAGCAGGGTAAGGAGGGAGCCCCAGGCCCTGGCACACACTGATTCATGAGAGCATCCCACAGCAGACATGGGCTTTCTTTCCCTCTGGCAAGTGGGGACTTGATCTCTCTCATGTCTGTCTGGTGAAACTCTTCTGTAGCAATGTGTTTGTATTGCATTACTTGTCCACCTGGTAGCACACAAGAGGCACAGCTAAGGATTTGATCTCCTGTATTAGTTTCTTGGATGCTGTCCAAAACACATCTGCTTAGGCTCTTGGTTGAGAACATCAGCCTGCAGCAAGCATGCCCTGTCCTGCTGAGGGCTGGAGCATTTCAGTGTCCTTTGGGGTGCTGCACCAGCTGCTGTGTCTCAGCTGGGAGACTGTCTTGTTAAGCTGCTGTCACCTTGCTTACCTTTGGCTGTGGCTCTCCAGCCTCGAGTGAGATGGTGGCTTGAATCACCTGTTTCCAGCAGCAGTTTGTGGCCACAGAGAAGGCATTTGGCATTGGCTTGGCTTTACTGTGCTGCCACAGTCACCTGCTAGGGTGACAGTTCTGTGTTGGGCTTTCAGTCACTCGCATCCTTTGTAGCCCATTTGTATGACACTTTAGCATCTTGATTGTTCCTTGGGTTTGTGTAACATTTATATTCCCTCCCAAAATTCAAAAGCAGGTGGTTTTTGAGATAGAATTTTCATTTGAATTGTTTTGGGATGATATTAATATTTTCCCATAAAGGAAGTAATTTGTTGTAACTTACTGCTTAGGTTGGTTGATCTTTGAATGTTTACTGCCAGGTAGATGTACATCATTTGTCCTACTGCTGATGATGTTCCAAATCTTGTCTCAATTTTTACTGCAACACTTCAAATTCCATGCTGGTCAGAATTACTATTTGGATTATAATCTATCAAATAGTTTCCTACATTTGTGCTCTTTGTATGTTGTCTTCATAGTATGTTGTACACTTCCTTAGACAGCCTCAAACCTTTATTGAGAGGCATGTCCTTAGCCTCTGCATCCTTTCCACTATGATTACTTCTGCTGTGATTGGTTCAAAGTCTTTTCAGAGAGTCCATTTTTTGAGATGTAGGTATCTTTGATAGTAACTTCAAAGAAACAGTAGAAAAGTCAGATGACTGATACTGAATGGACATCTTTTCTTTGAATTAGTCAATGGAAATTTTAAGCCTCCAAGTGTTCCAAAGGATTAGGAGGACTATGACAGAAATGTAAAAAATAGCATGAAGGAAAAATTGCAGTCTCTTTTCTTGCATGGAAACTTCCTATTTCACACAGAACCTGTTATGTTTGTCTTTCAAAGTTCTGTCTTAGTTTCCAATCCAAATCTAAACCAGTAGACTTTTCTGGGCCAGGCATATAGATTAAGGACCATTGGTAATACAAGGGGTTTGTCTCTTGTTCTCACCTCAAGTAATAGTGCTGTTTATTTTAATGCACTCTTTTTGTGGCTGATAAGATGCCATTTTTGTTTAGAGGTGATTCTGTGAAATATTTTGTTGGTGCAATTACCCAGCTTGTGCCCAGGTAATCTCCTGGCTGCCAGCCACACTGAGAGAAGTGTGGAGGGGGAAGCAGGAGGTCAGATCCGATGCTGCAAGGGCTGCAGAGTCAGGTGTACCCAGCCCTGCCAAAGAGTGAGCAGGGCAGGAGCTGTTAGAGATGAGAAGAGTAAATGGACGTGGTTGGCAGTAAAGCTAAAATGCATCTGAATCATTGGACTCTTGAAGGGGCCAGCTCGGATGGGAGTGCGTGAGTGTGCAGTTCTTCCAGGCATAATGCTACAGTTTCCTTCTGGGGATAACTGCCAGTGCCTAGAGAGAGCAAGGAAAAGCTCTTCTTGGCTCTTGATGAGCCTGCTCAGTGTGGGATTTCCAGGTCAGAGGTTCTCTGCAACCTCCCTTGTATTCCCAGGAGAAACCATTTACCCTTCCCAAGACTCCTTTTTTAAGAGTGGTCATTTTTAAAGAACTCTATAGCAAAATACATATGCTTGTCCATTTATGTTCCTGTATTTTATTTTCTGTATGAATTTATTGTCATCTTGATCTGTGCTTATGTCTGTTTGGGAATTTAGGCATTAGGTTGGGTGCTTGCTACCCTTGACCTGAAAGATTCCAAGTGTGTAGGCATGCTTTGAACTCATTCCCCAAATCAGCTTCATTTTTGCACTCACTCTAGTGTACTGGTGGCTGTTCTTCACATGCAGAAGCCCTACACATAACATTGAGCCAAAACCAAGTACCATTGTAATTTGGGCTTCAGGCATATCCACTTTTATGTACTGTAATTACTTCATAAGTTCTTATCTCAGTAACTTTATTCATAAGTTACCTTTGCATCTTTTTTGCTACAGGTTTTGGGCAGCAAAAAACTCTTCTGGAGGCTCTTCCATCAGATTCAGCATTATCACATGAATTTTTGTGGCCTCTAATAATTTTTCAGCTGTAAGATTTTCCTTCTGATGATATGGTATTCTGATGTTGAATTTCTGCAGCGCATACCTTTATACGTGTCCTGGAAGAGCCTTTTTCCCCCTCAGTATTACTGATTTTTTTTCTATTTGTTTGGCTTAACTTTTACTTTTTTTTTTCCTAGCACTGCAAGTAGAAAATGGTGTCTATCTTATCTTCAGC